>NC_048581.1:2487502-2490002 GCF_013265735.2 Oncorhynchus mykiss | reverse complement strand
GGCTGCTGAATAGACACCACTAGTCAGCTGTTTCTACTCCCAGACCATCAGACTGCTGAATAGACACCACTAGTCAGCTGTTTCTACCCCCAGACCATCAGACTGCTGAATAGACACCACTAGTCAGCTGTTTCTACCCCCAGACCATCAGACTGCTGAATAGACACCACTAGTCAGCTGTTGCTACCATCAGACTGCTGAATAGACACCACTAGTCAGCTGTTTCTACCATCAGGCTGCTGAATAGACACCACTAGTCAGCTGTTTCTACCCCCAGACCATCAGACTGCTGAATAGACACCACTAGTCAGCTGTTTCTACCCCCAGACCATCAGGCTGCTGAATAGACACCACTAGTCAGCTGTTTCTACCCCCAGACCATCAGACTGCTGAATAGACACCACTAGCCAGCTGTTTCTACCCCCAGACCATCAGGCTGCTGAATAGACACCACTAGTCAGCTGTTTCTACCCCCAGACCATCAGGCTGCTGAATAGACACCACTAGTCAGCTGTTTCTACCATCAGACTGCTGAGTAGACACCACTAGTCAGCTGTTGCTACCATCAGGCTGCTGAATAGACAACACTAGTCAGCTGTTTCTACCCCCAGACCATCAGACTGCTGAATAGACACCACTAGTCAGCTGTTTCTACCCCCAGACCATCAGACTGCTGAATAGACACCACTAGTCAGCTGTTTCTACCCCCAGACCATCAGACTGCTGAATAGACACCACTAGTCAGCTGTTTCTACCCCCAGACCATCAGACTGCTGAATAGACACCACTAGTCAGCTGTTTCTACCCCCAGACCATCAGGCTGCTGAATAGACACCACTAGTCAGCTGTTTCTACCCCCAGACCATCAGGCTGCTGAATAGACACCACTAGTCAGCTGTTTCTACCCCCAGACCATCAGACTGCTGAATAGACACCACTAGTCAGCTGGTTCTACCCCCAGACCATCAGACTGCTGAATAGACACCACTAGTCAGCTGTTTCTACCCCCAGACCATCAGACTGCTGAATAGACACCACTAGTCAGCTGTTTCTACCCCCAGACCATCAGACTGCTGAATAGACACCACTAGTCAGCTGTTTCTACTCCCAGACCATCAGACTGCTGAATAGACACCACTAGTCAGCTGTTTCTACCCCCAGACCATCAGACTGCTGAATAGACACCACTAGTCAGCTGTTTCTACCCCCAGACCATCAGACTGCTGAATAGACACCACTAGTCAGCTGTTTCTACCCCCAGACCATCAGGCTGCTGAATAGACACCACTAGTCAGCTGTTTCTACCATCAGGCTGCTGTATAGACACCACTAGCCAGCTACTTGCTCCCCCTGTCCCCCTCCCCTGCCCCCTGGACCCTGTGCATGTGACTAATAAACTCTAAACTAAAACTCTATCTGATTGGTTGTAGCTTCCCCACAGTTAATTGAACCACCTGTGGTAGACTCTCACAGAGTAGAGACTTTATGAAATATTAAGTGTTTGATTATTTAATGTATCAAGTTAAATACTCTAATAATGTGGAGTGAAACTTTATTCATTATTGTAACATTATTTAAATTAATGTTTAACTCGAATTAATTAATATGATTCATATAACATGAATTAAATACATGTTTCTACCTGTTATTATTAACTTTGTAGGTCAGAAGGGTTACCTTGGCGACACCTGGAACAGACTGGACTTCTTCATCGTTATCATCGGGTCAGTGTTGGACAGAACACACACACACACACACACACACACACACACACACACACACACACACAAACAAAGGCTTGTGTTTCCCAGACGCAGATTAAACCTAGTCCTGAACTAAACCTAGTCCTGATCTAAACCTAGTCCTGATCTAAACCTAGTCCTGAACTATACCTAGTCCTGAACTATACCTAGTCCTGAACTAAACCTAGTCCTGATCTAAACCTAGTCCTGAACTAAACCTAGTCCTGAACTAAACCTAGTCCTGATCTAAACCTAGTCCTGATCTAAACCTAGTCTTGAACTAAACCTAGTCCTGAACTAAACCTAGTCCTGAACTAAACCTAGTCCTGATCTAAACCTAGTCTTGAACTAAACCTAGTCCTGAACTAAACCTAGTCCTGAACTAAACCTAGTCCTGAACTAAACCTAGTCCTGAACTAAACCTAGTCTTGAACTAAACCTAGTCCTGAACTAAACCTAGTCCTGAACTAAACCTAGTCCTGAACTCAACCTAGTCCTGAACTAAACCTAGTCCTGAACTAAACCTAGTCCTGATCTAAACCTAGTCTTGAACTAAACCTAGTCCTGAACTAAACCTAGTCCTGAACTAAACCTAGTCCTGAACTAAACCTAGTCCTGAACTAAACCTAGTCTTGAACTAAACCTAGTCCTGAACTAAACCTAGTCCTGAACTAAACCTAGTCCTGAACTCAACCTAGTCCTGAACTAAACCTAGTCCTGAACTAAACCTAGTCCTGATCTAAACCTAGTCTTGAACT
>NC_048581.1:2472502-2482502 GCF_013265735.2 Oncorhynchus mykiss | reverse complement strand
AGAAAACAGTTTTCAACCAGCGATTGAGTTGAGCGAGTCTGCTGTAGTGCTCATCACTCCCCTAACAGGGAGGGGGCCATGAGACACTCACTCAGCACCATCTTCAGATTAACCTTTACGTCGGAAGCCCCCCCCCCCCCCGGTAAACAGTGTGAGATTGCTGGATGAATCTTTACAAGTCTAATATTACGGGTAATGGAGTCGCCAATGACTACGGTTTTCAATGTGTCAATGTCAATGCTGATGGTGGGAGGCCTCACGCACACAAACATGTATAACACACGCAATCAATTATCTGTTGATGTTGGCTTCAGCCAGAATGGATTTTTGACATTAAACTGGAGAGAAGGCCTTTAACGCTCCTGAGGGCTGGACTGAAGACATTAGACTGGAGAGAAGGCCTTTAATATTCCTGAGGGCTGGACTGAAGACATTAGACTGGAGAGAAGGCCTTTAATATTCCTGAGGGCTGGACTGAAGACATTAGACTGGAGAGAAGGCCTTTAATATTCCTGAGGGCTGGACTGAAGACATTAGACTGGAGAGAAGGCCTTTAACACTCCTGAGGGCTGGACTGAAGACATTAGACTGGAGAGAAGGCCTTTAATATTCCTGAGGGCTGGACTGAAGACATTAAACTGGAGAGAAGGCCTTTAATGCTCCTGAGGGCTGGACTGAAGACATTAGACTGGAGAGAAGGCCTTTAACACTCCTGAGGGCTGGACTGAAGACATTAGACTGGAGAGAAGGCCTTTAATATTCCTGAGGGCTGGACTGAAGACATTAGACTGGAGAGAAGGCCTTTAATATTCCTGAGGGCTGGACTGAAGACATTAGACTGGAGAGAAGGCCTGTAACACTCCTGAGGGCTGGACTGAAGACATTAGACTGGAGAGAAGGCCTTTAACACTCCTGAGGGCTGGACTGAAGACATTAGACTGGAGAGAAGGCCTTTAATGCTCCTGAGGGCTGGACTGAAGACATTAGACTGGAGAGAAGGCCTTTAATATTCCTGAGGGCTGGACTGAAGACATTAGACTGGAGAGAAGGCCTTTAATATTCCTGAGGGCTGGACTGAAGACATTAGACTGGAGAGAAGGCCTTTAATATTCCTGAGGGCTGGACTGAAGACATTAGACTGGAGAGAAGGCCTTTAACACTCCTGAGGGCTGGACTGAAGACATTAGACTGGAGAGAAGGCCTTTAACACTCCTGAGGGCTGGACTGAAGACATTAGACTGGAGAGAAGGCCTGTAACACTCCTGAGGGCTGGACTGAAGACATTAGACTGGAGAGAAGGCCTTTAATATTCCTGAGGGCTGGACTGAAGACATTAGACTGGAGAGAAGGCCTTTAACACTCCTGAGGGCTGGACTGAAGACATTAGACTGGAGAGAAGGCCTTTAACACTCCTGAGGGCTGGACTGAAGACATTAGACTGGAGAGAAGGCCTTTAATATTCCTGAGGGCTGGACTGAAGACATTAGACTGCAGAGAAGGCCTTTAATATTCCTGAGGGCTGGACTGAAGACATTAGACTGGAGAGAAGGCCTTTAACACTCCTGAGGGCTGGACTGAAGACATTAGACTGGAGAGAAGGCCTTTAACACTCCTGAGGGCTGGACTGAAGACATTAGACTGGAGAGAAGGCCTTTAACGCTCCTGAGGGCTGGACTGAAGACATTAGACTGGAGAGAAGGCCTTTAATATTCCTGAGGGCTGGACTGAAGACATTAGACTGGAGGTTCAGGAGGGTAGACTAGAGACAGACTAGAGGTTCAGGAGGGTAGACTAGAGACATTAGACTAGAGGTTCAGGAGGGTAGACTAAAGACAGACTAGAGGTTCAGGAGGGTAGACTAGAGATATTAGACTAGAGGTTCAGGAGGGTAGACTAAAGACAGACTAGAGGTTCAGGAGGGTAGACTAGAGACATTAGACTAGAGGTTCAGGAGGGTAGACTAAAGACATTAGACTAGAGGTTCAGGAGGGTAGACTAAAGACATTAGACTAGAGGTTCAGGAGGGTAGACTAAAGACATTAGACTAGAGGTTCAGGAGGGTAGACTAAAGACAGACTAGAGGTTCAGGAGGGTAGACTAAAGACAGACTAGAGGTACAGGAGGGTAGACTAAAGACAGACTAGAGGTTCAGGAGGGTAGACTGAAGACAGACTAGAGGTTCAGGAGGGTAGACTAAAGACAGACTAGAGGTTCAGGAGGGTAGACTAAAGATATTAGACTAGAGGTTCAGGAGGGTAGACTAAAGACAGTCTAGAGGTTCAGGAGGGTAGACTAAAGACAGACTAGATGTTCAGGAGGGTAGACTAAAGCCAGACTAGAGGTTCAGGAGGGTACACTAAAGACAGACTAGAGGTTTAGGAGGGTAGGCTAAAGACATTAGACTAGAGGTTCAGGAGGGTAGACTAGAGACATTAGACTAGAGGTTCAGGAGGGTAGACTAAAGACAGACTAGAGGTTCAGGAGGGTAGACTAAAGACATTAGACTAGAGGTTCAGGAGGGTAGACTAAAGACATTAGACTAGAGGTTCAGGAGGGTAGACTAAAGATATTAGACTAGAGGTTCAGGAGGGTAGACTAAAGACAGACTAGAGGTTCAGGAGGGTAGACTAAAGACAGACTAGAGGTTCAGGAGGGTAGGCTAAAGACAATAGACTAGAGGTTCAGGAGGGTAGACTAGAGACATTAGACTAGAGGTTCAGGAGGGTAGACTAAAGACAGACTAGAGGTTCAGGAGGGTAGACTGAAGACAGACTAGAGGTTCAGGAGGGTAGACTAGAGACATTAGACTCGAGGTTCAGGAGGGTAGACTAGAGACAGACTAGAGGTTCAGGAGGGTAGACTAGAGACATTAGACTCGAGGTTCAGGAGGGTAGACTAGAGACAGACTAGAGGTTCAGGAGGGTAGACTAAAGACATGCTAGAGGTTCAGGAGGGTAGACTAAAGACATAATAGAGGTTCAGGAGGGTAGACTAGAGACATTAGACTCGAGGTACAGGAGGGTAGACTAGAGACATTAGACTCGAGGTTCAGGAGGGTAGACTAAAGACATTAAACTAGAGGTTCAGGAGGCTAGACTAAAGACATTAGACTAGAGGTTCAGGAGGGTAGACTAAAGACAGACTAGAGGTTCAGGAGGGTAGACTAGGGACATTAGACTAGAGGTTCAGGAGCTTAGACTAAAGACATTAGACTAGAGGTTCAGGAGGGTAGACTAAAGACAGACTAGAGGTTCAGGAGGGTAGACTAAAGACAGACTAGAGGTTCAGAAGGGTAGACTAAAGACAGACTAGAGGTTCAGGTGGGGAAACTAGAGACATTAGACTAGAGATAATGAGCAGCATTAGTTCTGGGGGTTGGAGCTTTTCCTTCCTGGTTCCTTCTGGGTTCAGATCTCTTCTCTTAACACGTATGGACCCAGAGTTTAATCTCTTCTCTTAACACGTATTGACCCAGAGTTTAATCTCTTCTCTTAACACGTATGGACCCAGAGTTTAATCGAGCTTCTCACCAATTCCTCAAGACTTTAGTTCTGGGTTAACCGAGATTAGGAGACCTGTAATCTCTCGTGGACATATTTTCGGTGGATAGGTGAAACGACGAGAATCTGTCAAGGCTCTGTCAAGAATTTTGTGATTACGAGCAGCAGTAGGTTCTGGTTTAGGGGTTTTAATCATTGATTATTGTGATTACGAGCAGCAGTAGGTTCTGGTTTAGTGGTGTTAATCATTGATTATTGTGATTACGAGCAGCAGTAGGTTCTGGTTTAGGGGTTTTAATCATTGATTATTGTGATTACGAGCAGCAGTAGGTTCTGGTTTAGGGGTTTTAATCATTGATTATTGTGATTACGAGCAGCAGTAGGTTCTGGTTTAGGGGTGTTAATCATTGATTATTGTGATTACGAGCAGCAGTAGGTTCTGGTTTAGGGGTTTTAATCATTGATTATTGTGATTACGAGCAGCAGTAGGTTCTGGTTTAGGGGTGTTAATCATTGATTATTGTGATTACGAGCAGCAGTAGGTTCTGGTTTAGGGGTGTTAATCATTGATTATTGTGATTACGAGCAGCAGTAGGTTCTGGTTTAGTGGTTTTAATCATTGATTATTGTGATTACGAGCAGCAGTAGGTTCTGGTTTAGGGGTGTTAATCATTGATTATTGTGATTACGAGCAGCAGTAGGTTCTGGTTTAGGGGTTTTAATCATTGATTATTGTGATTACGAGCAGCAGTAGGTTCTGGTTTAGGGGTTTTAATCATTGATTATTGTGATTACGAGCAGCAGTAGGTTCTGGTTTAGGGGTGTTAATCATTTGGATGAAGGCGGTGCTTAAACTGCTGCAGTGATTTTCAGGCCCGTTGGATGATAAACTGGCCTCTTGATCATCATCACAGGTGTAATTAGTGGAAGGGAGGGGTTTGGCCATGATCATCACAGGTGTAATTAGTGGAAGGGAGGGGTGTGGCCATGATCATCACAGGTGTAATTAGTGGAAGGGAGGGGTGTGGCCATGATCATCACAGGTGTAATTAGTGGAAGGGAGGGGTTTGGCCACGATCATCACAGGTGTAATTAGTGGAAGGGAGGGGTGTGGCCATGATCATCACAAGTGTAATTAGTGGAAGGGAGGGGTTTGGTCATGATCATCACAGGTGTAATTGGTGGAAGGGAGGGGTGTGGCCATGATCACCACAGGTGTAATTAGTGGAAGGGAGGGGTGTGGCCATGATCATCACAGGTGTAATTAGTGGAAGGGAGGGGTTTGGTCATGATCATCACAGGTGTAATTAGTGGAAGGGAGGGGTGTGGCCATGATCATCACAGGTGTAATTAGTGGAAGGGAGGGGTGTGGCCATGATCACCACAGGTGTAATTAGTGGAAGGGAGGGGTGTGGCCATGATCATCACAGGTGTAATTAGTGGAAGGGAGGGGTTTGGCCATGATCATCACAGGTGTAATTAGTGGAAGGGAGGGGTTTGTCCATGATCATCACAGGTGTAATTAGTGGAAGGGAGGGGTTTGGCCATGATCATCACAGGTTTAATTAGTGCTAGGGAGGGGTGTGGCCATGATCATCACAGGTGTAATTAGTGGAAGGGAGGGGTTTGTCCATGATCATCACAGGTGTAATTAGTGGAAGGGAGGGGTTTGGCCATGATCATCACAGGTGTAATTAGTGGAAGGGAGGGGTTTGTCCATGATCATCACAGGTGTAATTAGTGCTAGGGAGGGGTGTGGCCATGATCATCACAGGTTTAATATGTGGAAGGGAGGGGTTTGTCCATGATCATCACAGGTGTAATTAGTGGAAGGGAGGGGTTTGGCCATGATCATCACAGGTGTAATTAGTGGAAGGGAGGGGTGTGGCCATGATCATCACAGGTGTAATTAGTGGAAGGGAGGGGTTTGGCCTCATGATCATCACAGGTGTAATTAGTGGAAGGGAGGGGTGTGGCCATGATCATCACAGGTGTAATTAGTGGAAGGGAGGGGTTTGGCCATGATCATCACAGGTGTAATTAGTGGAAGGGAGGGGTGTGGCCATGATCATCACAGGTGTAATTAGTGGAAGGGAGGGGTTTGGCCATGATCATCACAGGTGTAATTAGTGGAAGGGAGGGTGTGGCCATGATCATCACAGGTGTAATTAGTGGAAGGGAGGGGTGTGGCCATGACCACCACAGGTGTAATTAGTGGAAGGGAGGGGTGTGGCCATGATCATCACAGGTGTAATTAGTGGAAGGGAGGGGTTTGGCGATGATCATCACAGGTGTAATTAGTGGAAGGGAGGGGTTTGGCCATGATCATCACAGGTGTAATTGGTGGAAGGTAGGGGTTTGGCCTCTTGATCATCACAGGTGTAATTAGTGGAAGGGAGGGGTTTGTCCATGATCATCACAGGTGTAATTAGTGGAAGGGAGGGGTGTGGCCATGATCATCACAGGTGTAATTAGTGGAAGGGAGGGGTTTGGCCTCATGATCATCACAGGTGTAATTAGTGGAAGGGAGGGGTGTGGCCATGATCATCACAGGTGTAATTAGTGGAAGGGAGGGGTTTGGCCATGATCATCACAGGTGTAATTAGTGGAAGGGAGGGGTGTGGCCATGATCATCACAGGTGTAATTAGTGGAAGGGAGGGGTTTGGCCATGGTCATCACAGGTGTAATTAGTGGAAGGTTTTGCCGTTTGTGAGAGAGGAGACTTGCACGGAGGTAATCACAATTGTAAGGGAATACCCCCCTGAATTGGACAAAAATGAATGGCAACATATTGGCATTGGACAAACCATGTACACGATGTCCAATACCACCCAAAGTGGCGTTGATTCATGCAAAGTAAATGCCATATGGCAATTGCCAGTTGTAACACTTCAAAAATCTAACAGGGGGCGAGTGCGCTCCACCTGGGTTTTTCATATTGGAAATGCAACCCAAGTCAACATCCAAAAGCAAAATTTTGAAAAAATGATTTTTTTTTCAAAAACTTATCACCCCTTTAAAAAGTGCTTTCTGGGCCGTTTTTCGAAATTCTTTCGATTTTTTTGTCAATTACACGTGTAAGAACTGTATGAATATATTTTTGTCCAATTTTGTTATCATATTTTTTTTTTTTAATTACATGCGCATAAGGCATATGTTTTGTCCATTTGCAATGTGATTTCATAGGAAGTCAAAAGTCAAAAATGTCAAAATTTGGTAAAAAACTTCACACATCCTTAAAAAAGTGCTTTCTGGACCGTTTTTCAAAATTCTTTTGATTTTTGTGTCAATTACACATGTATAAGAACTTTATCAACATACTTTAGTCATATTTTATTATCATTTTTATTTATTTTTTTACTTGTGCATAAGGCATATGTTTTCTCCATTTGGAATATGATTTCATAGGAAGTTAAAAGTCAAAAGTCAAAAATGTCAAAATTTTATAAAAAACTTCACACACCCTTAAAAAAGTGCTTTCTGGACCGTTTTTCAAATTTCTTTCGAATTTTGTGTCAATTACACACGTATAAGAACTGTATCAACATACTTTATTCATATTTTATTATCATAATTATTTATTTATTTTTTTTACTTGTGCATAAGGCATATGTTTTGTCCATTTGCAATATGATTTAATAGGAAGTCAAAAGTCGAAAATGTGATTTTTTTTTTAAACTTTAAAAATGAAAAAAAGTGCTTTCTGGACCGTTTTTCGAAATTGTTTTGATTTTAAGACAATCATGTGTAAGAAGAGTATGAATATACTTTTGTAAAATGTTATTATCATACTTTTTTTTTTACTTGTGCATAAGGAATATGATTTGTCCATTTGCAATATGATTTCATAGGAAGTCAAAAGTCAAAGTCAAAAGTCAATTTTTTTTGGGCCAAAATTGACTGAACTGATGAACTCGGGATGGCCGGGCAGTGATAGTTGTTCATTTCCATCACTCGTTGTGTTGATTTCATCATGTCCATTTGGTGATGTTTTTTCACTATAGAATCATATTGCAAATGCACGTGCATTTGCAATATGTTTCAATGGGCATTTACCATCACGAATTTGTCATGCTATAAAAATCCTGCAGGAATGTGAAATTGACTGGCCCGATGAACTCGGGATGGCTGGGCAGTGATTCTGGTTCATCTCAATCGCTCGTTAGTGTTGATTTCAGAATGTCCATTTGGTGATGTTTTTTCACTATGGAATCATATTGCAAATGCACGTGCAACTGGTAACCCAAAAATAAAAATATGGTTATTTCATTATGTCCATTTGTTTATGTTTTCTTACTTTTGCAAAGTCACTGTGCATTTGCAATATGGCTCAATGGGCATGTACCATCACGAATTTGGCATGCTCAAAATTCAAACTATACTTTGCTCAAACTATACTTTTGTCAACTTGTATTATCATAATTTTTTTTTTGTTTTACTTGTGCATAAGGCATATGTTTTGTCCATTTGCAATATGATTTCATAGGAAGTCAAAAGTCAAAGTCAAAAGTCTATTTTTGGGGGGGCCAAAATTGACTGTACTGATGAACTCGGGATGGCCGGGCAGTGATAGTTGTTCATTTCCATCACTCGTTGTGTTGATTTCATCATGTCCATTTGGTGATGTTTTTTCACTATAGAATCATATTGCAAATGCACGTGCATTTGCAATATGTTTCAATGGGCATTTACCATCACGAATTTGTCATGCTATAAAAATCCTGCAGGAATGTGAAATTGACTGGCCCGATGAACTCGGGATGGCTGGGCAGTGATTCTGGTTCATCTCAATCGCTCGTTAGTGTTGATTTCAGAATGTCCATTTGGTGATGTTTTTTCACTATGGAATCATATTGCAAATGCACGTGCAACTGGTAACCCAAAAATAAAAATATGGTTATTTCATTATGTCCATTTGTTTATGTTTTCTTACTTTTGCAAAGTCACTGTGCATTTGCAATATGGCTCAATGGGCATGTACCATCACGAATTTGGCATGCTCAAAATTCAAACTATACTTTGCTCAAACTATACTTTTGTCAACTTGTATTATCATAATTTTTGTTTTGTTTTACTTGTGCATAAGGCATATGTTTTGTCCATTTGCAATATGATTTCATAGGAAGTCAAAAGTCAAAGTCAAAAGTCTATTTTTTTTGGGCCAAAATTGACTGAACTGATGAACTCGGGATGGCCGGGCAGTGATAGTTGTTCATTTCCATCACTCGTTGTGTTGATTTCATCATGTCCATTTGGTGATGTTTTTTCACTATAGAATCATATTGCAAATGCACGTGCATTTGCAATATGTTTCAATGGGCATTTACCATCACGAATTTGTCATGCTATAAAAATCCTGCAGGAATGTGAAATTGACTGGCCCAATGAACTCGGGATGGCTTTGCAGTGATTCTGGTTCATCTCAATCGCTCGTTAGGGTAGATTTCAGAATGTCGCTTTTGGTGATGGTACCTCACTGTTTAAACATATTGCAAATGGACAAGAGTCAAGTGGACAAGAGTCCATCAGTCAATTAGATATCATTCTGACACCAAACTGATACAAACTGACACCAAACCCACTTTTTCCAACTCGTTTAGTAGCCAACTATTACATACTTCAGAGCTGGCCCAAAATTCACAACGCCTTCGGTTCAAACCATTAAAAAAAACATAAAACACGTAGTTACGTTCTAGCTGCGGGTCCATTTCTTATGTTATGTGTTGGCCTAGCTGAGGCGACCCCGAATCCCAAGTTTCGGCTCGATAGGTCATTTGGTGTCCGAGAAAAACCCTAATTGGTGCTGAAAATCCACTTTTTTTCCATGACTTGCTACGGGGTCCTTGAATGAGCTATCGGACAGAAACGTTGGGGTCTGTCTCTATGGGCCGAGCCGGTTTCAATGCACCTAGCCTTGCGTCTCTGAGACTTTTCTAAACGTCGTCATTTTCGTAATGGTCAAAATGAATTGAAGGTATTGCAAATGTACGAGGCTGTTTCTCGTTCCGAGAACCTTCTAGAGCCACGTAACTCACCACGCACCATCGACCGGAGGTCTAGAACAGGTTTCAAAAGTTTCGGAACTCTAGGTCTGACGGTTCTTTTTTAGCTCGAACAAAACTAACTATTGCAGCCACTGTCTGTCTCTACGCACCCCAATATGTCCCTCCTTCCAAGTTGTGTTTTAGTGTGATTTTTTTTTCCTTTGAATTTTTTGGGGAAAAATGACTGATTTACAGTTCATGGGGGTTGCCTAATCACATATATGAAGTTTTGGACAGATCTTACTTTTTTAACCCTTCGAAACAGCCCCTGAGACACCATTTAGGGCAATTCCGGTTGGCACAGGAAGCTATAAATAAACTCATATCCTGATTGGGGTATGCCTTTACATAATCCTACATAATCCATAATCCATAATCCTTAAAGTTTTAAGTCTTTACGTTAAGAACTGAGTTATTTACGGAGGGTTTAGTATGTGTGTGTTATTTCAGAAAAT
>NC_048581.1:2462502-2465002 GCF_013265735.2 Oncorhynchus mykiss | reverse complement strand
TGTTAATAATAATGCAGAGGATTTTCCCAAGGTTACTGTTGACACATATTCCACGGTAGTTATTGGGGTCAAATTTGTCTCCACTTTTGTGGATTGGGGTGATCAGTCCTTGGTTCCAAATATTGGGGAAGATGCCAGAGCTAAGTATGATGTTAAAGAGTTTTAGTATAGCCAATTGGAATTTGTTGTCTGTATATTTGATCATTTCATTGAGGATACCATCAACACCACAGGCCTTTTTGGGTTGGAGGGTTTTTATTTTGTCCTGTAACTCATTCAATGTAATTGGATAATCCAGTGGGTTCTGGTAGTCTTTAATAGATGATTCTAAGATCTGTATTTGATCATGTATATGTTTTTGCTCTTTATTCTTTGTTATAGAGCCAAAAAGATTGGAGAAGTGGTTTACCCATACATCTCCATTTTGGATAGATAATTCTTCTTGTTGTTGTTTGTTTAGTGTTTTCCAATTTTCCCAGAAGTGGTTAGAGTCTATGGATTCTTCAATTGCATTGAGCTGATTTCTGACATGCTGTTCCTTCTTTTTCCGTAGTGTATTTCTGTATTGTTTTAGTGATTCACCATAGTGAAGGCGTAGACTCAGGTTTTCCGGGTCTCTATGTTTTTGGTTGGACAGGTTTCTCAATTTCTTTCTTAGATTTTTGCATTCTTCATCAAACCATTTGTCATTATTGTTAATTTTCTTCGGTTTTCTATTTGAGATTTTTAGATTTGATAGGGAAGCTGAGAGGTCAAATATACTGTTAAGATTTTCTACTGCCAAGTTTACACCTTCACTATTACAGCGGAACGTTTTACCCAGGAAATTGTCTAAAAGGGATTGAATTTGTTGTTGCCTAATTGTTTTTTGGTAGGTTTCCAAACTGCATTCCTTCCATCTATAGCATTTCTTAATGTTACTCAGTTCCTTTGGCTTTGATGCCTCATGATTGATTATTGCTCTGTTTAAGTAGACTGTGATTTTGCTGTGGTCTGATAGGGGTGTCAGTGGGCTGACTGTGAACGCTCTGAGAGACTCTGGGTTGAGGTCGGTGATAAAGTAGTCTACAGTACTACTGCCAAGAGATGAGCTATAGGTGTACCTACCATAGGAGTCCCCTCGAAGCCTACCGTTGACTATGTACATACCCAGCGTGCGACAGAGCTGCAGGAGTTGTGACCCGTTTTTGTTGGTTATGTTGTCATAGTTGTGCCTAGGGGGGCATATGTGGGAGGGAATGCTGTCACCTCCAGGCAGGTGTTTGTCCCCCTGTGTGCTTAGGGTGTCAGGTTCTTGTCCGGTTCTGGCATTTAGGTCGCCACAGACTAGTACATGTCCCTGGGCCTGGAAATGATTGATTTCCCCCTCCAGGATGGAGAAGCTGTCTTCATTAAAATATGGGGATTCTAGTGGGGGGATATAGGTAGCACACAGGAGGACATTTTTCTCTGTTAGGATAATTTCTTTTTGAATTTCTAGCCAAATGTAAAATGTTCCTGTTTTGATTAATTTAATGGAGTGAGTTAGGTCTGCTCTATACCAAATTAGCATACCCCCTGAGTCCCTTCCCTGTTTCACACCTGGTAGTTTGGTGGATGGGACTACCAGCTCTCTGTAACCTAGAGGGCAACCAGTGGGTCCGTCTCCTCTATACCAGGTTTCTTGCAGGATGACAATGTCTGTATTACCGATTTCTTTGGTGAAGTCCGGGTTTCTGCTCTTTAGGCCAAAGGCAGATGACCTCAGGCCTTGGATATTCCATGATAATATAGTGAAGGCTTTTTGTTCCATAGAGTGTCCAATGTTGTTGGTCGTGGTTTGGCCTCAGGCCAGTAAGTGTGAGCAGAGCCTGCTGAGCATCTGGTACATGCCATTGGCTTCGGCGAGTGTGAGAGTGGGGGTTGGGACTGTTTGCCCGCTCACTACCTGGGCGTATGTGTGGCTTCCATGTTGAGGCCCTCTTTGCGGGGGTGGGGTGCATGGGGTGGGCAGGAGTGGCATAGGTCTGACCTGGGTGGGCCTAAGTGGGGTGTGGGCATGGTTGACGTGGGGGGGTGTTGATTGGTTGGGGTGGGGGTGTGGATGTGTCTGGGTGTACTGTGGTCTGGATGTAATTCCTCTTGGCGTGGGTCCTCTATGTGTAGGTCCAGGGGGGGGTCCTGCAGATCTGGGAGGGTGTCTCGCTGGTCTGGATGGGGTGTCTATTGATCTGTTGCTCCTGTGTGAAGTGTTGGGGATACGTTTGAGAGCGATGTCCTTTAGAGTTCGGGCAAAGGTGGGCACTGCTGCCTTGTAGAGGTGGACCTGGTCATAGAGGCTGTTCAAGTCCAGGGTGGAGTGGTGGGCCAGGAAAACGTTTGGTTTTGAGGCACAGTCACGGGAAATACTTGCATTTACCCGCTGTATTGTGGCAGGGTGGAAGTCTTTTCGTGGTAGCAGGGTGGAGATAACCACTTGTGCGTTGGGGAAAGTAGAAGAAGCCTTTTCAATCACTCTCTT
>NC_048581.1:2432502-2457502 GCF_013265735.2 Oncorhynchus mykiss | reverse complement strand
CCAAGACAGTCATGAAGAGGGCACAACAAAACCTTTTCCCCCTCATGTTCATCCTTCAATGGGTATATGCTCCTAAAAACCAATGAGGAGATGGGAGAGGCGGGACTTGCAGCGGGTCAAGTGTCACAAATTGGACTAAGTTCTATTTTAACACCTGGCTACTCAGACGCTCGTTGAGCATTTTGGATGCAATTATTCAATAACATGCATGTGTACATTTATGTTGCAATGTTTGCGCACGTAATGCGAGCGGTGTGGTCTGCATGTTAGGGTTGGTAACAGGCTGATTGGTCAGCATGTTAGGGTTGGTAACAGACTGATTGGTCAGCATGTTAGGGTTGGTAACAGGCTGATTGGTCAGCATGTTAGGGTTGGTAACAGGCGGATTGGTCAGCATGTTAGGGTTGGTAACAGGCTGATTGGTCAGCATGTTAGGGTTGGTAACAGGCTGATTGGTCAGCATGTTAGGGTTGGTAACAGGCTGATTGGTCTGCATGTTAGGGTTGGTAACAGGCTGATTGGTCAGCATGTTAGGGTTGGTAACAGGCTGATTGGTCTGCATGTTAGGGTTGGTAACAGGCTGATTGGTCAGCATGTTAGGGTTGGTAACAGGCTGATTGGTCAGCATGTTAGGGTTGGTAACTGGCTGATTGGTCAGCATGTTAGGGTTGGTAACAGGCTGATTGGTCAGCATGTTAGGGTTGGTAACAGGCTGATTGGTCATCATGTTAGGGTTGGTAACAGGCTGATTGGTCTGCATGTTAGGGTTGGTAACAGGCTGATTGGTCAGCATGTTAGGGTTGGTAACAGGCTGATTGGTCAGCATGTTAGGGTTGGTAACAGGCTGATTGGTCAGCATGTTAGGGTTGGTGACAGGCTGATTGTTTGGCTATTTGAGCCAATAAAGAGGGCTTTACTATTCTTAGGTAGCAGAATGACTTTAGCTTCCCTCCAGGCCTGAGGGCACAGACTTTCTAGTAGGCTTGGATTGAAGATGTGGCAAACAGGAGTGGCAATATTGTCCGCTATTATCCTCAGTAATTTTCTATCTCGATTGTCAGACCCCAGTGGCTTGTCATCGTTGATTGATAACAATATTTTTTTCACTTCTTCCATACGTAATTCAAAATTACAATGCTTGTCTCATAATTTGGTCAGATACACTTGGATGTTTAGTGTCAGCGTTTGTTGCTGGCATGTCATGCCTAAATTTTCTAATCTTGCCATTGAAAAATAATGTTTAAGTTATTTCCAATATCAGTGTGTTTTGTGATGAATGAGCATCTGATTCAATGAATGATGGAGCTGAGTTTGCCTTTTTGCCCAAAATGTCATTGAATGATTTTTATCATCATACTTTCTGTCATTTATCTTTTGTTTCATAGTTTAGTTTCTTCTTCTTTTTATTCCGTTTAGTCACATGATTTCTCAGTTTGCAGTACAGCCAATCGGTTGACAGCCAATCGGTTGACAGCCAATCGGTTGACAGCCAATCGGTTGACAGCCAATCGGTTGACAGCCAATCGGTTGACAGCCAATCGGTTGACAGCCAATCGGTTGACAGCCAATCGGTTGACAGCCAATCCGTTGACAGCCAATCCGTTGACAGCCAATCGGTTGACAGCCAGACTTATTTGCCATCTCTTTTGCATCATCCTTCTCAACCATTATTTTAATTCCTCACCATTCCACTGGGATTTAACAGCTTTTACAGTCATTTTCTTAATGGGGCCATTGTTTATTAGTAACTGGAATAAGCAATTTCATAAACGTGTGTCAAGTGCAGCGTCTGGTTGCTCCTCATTACACACCACAGACCAGCAGCGTCTGGTTGCTCCTCATTACAGACCACAGACCAGCAGCGTCTGGTTGCTCCTCATTACACACCACAGACCAGCAGTGTCTGGTTGTTTCTCATTACACACCACAGACCAGCAACGTCTGGTTGCTCCTCATTACACACCACAGACCAGCAACGTCTGGTTGTTTCTCATTACACACCACAGACCAGCAGCGTCTGGTTGTTTCTCATTACACACCACAGACCAGCAGCGTCTGGTTGCTCCTCATTACACACCACAGACCAGCAGCGTCTGGTTGCTCCTCATTACAGACCACAGACCAGCAACGTCTGGTTGCTCCTCATTACACACCACAGACCAGCAGCGTCTGGTTGCTCCTCATTACAGACCACAGACCAGCAACGTCTGGTTGCTCCTCATTACACACCACAGACCAGCAACGTCTGGTTGCTCCTCATTACAGACCACAGACCAGCAGCGTCTGGTTGCTCCTCATTACAGACCACAGACCAGCAGCGTCTGGTTGTTCCTCATTACAGACCACAGACCAGCAGCGTCTGGTTGTTCCTCATTACACACCACAGACCAGCAGTGTCTGGTTGTTTCTCATCACAGACCAGCAGCGTCTGGTTGCTCCTCATTACACACCACAGACCAGCAGCGTCTGGTTGCTCCTCATCACACACCACAGACCAGCAGCGTCTGGTTGCTCCTCATTACAGACCACAGACCAGCAGCGTCTGGTTGCTCCTCATTACACACCACAGACCAGCAGCGTCTGGTTGCTCCTCATTACAGACCACAGACCAGCAGCGTCTGGTTGCTCCTCATTACACACCACAGACCAGCAGCGTCTGGTTGCTCCTCATTACAGACCACAGACCAGCAGCGTCTGGTTGCTCCTCATTACACACCACAGACCAGCAGCGTCTGGTTGCTCCTCATTACAGCCCAGCAGCGTCTGGTTGCTCCTCATTACACACCACAGACCAGCAGCGTCTGGTTGCTCCTCATTACACACCACAGACCAGCAGCGTCTGGTTGCTCCTCATTACACACCACAGCCCAGCAGCGTCTGGTTGCTCCTCATTACACACCACAGACCAACAAATATTCTTCACATCAACAACATATGAATCACTACAAAATGTATTGTATGACCTCTTATACACTATATTAGGCCCAGCCTGTCCTCTTATACACTATATTAGGCCCAGCCTGTCCTCTTATACACTATATTAGGCCCAGCCTGTCCTCTTATACACTATATTAGGCCCAGCCTGACCTCTTATACACTATATTAGGCCCAGCCTGACCTCTTATACACTATATTAGGCCCAGCCTGACCTCTTATACACTATATTAGGCCCAGCCTGACCTCTTATACACTATATTAGGCCCAGCCTGTCCTCTTATACACTATATCAGGCCCAGCCTGTCCTCTTATACACTATATTAGGCCCAGCCTGACCTCTTATACACTATATTAGGCCCAGCCTGTCCTCTTATACACTATATTAGGCCCAGCCTTTGGAACGTTGGCTACTATATTGTGATCACTACATCTGAAGCTAATTTCTGCAGCATTAGTAAAGATGTTGATGATTTCATTCCTGTGCTGTTTGTAACGACCCTGGTAGGTTGACTGACTACAAGCTTTCCTTTCAGTGGGCCCAGAACATATACCTCTCTGTTTGATATCACATACATTATCAAGCATTTCACAGGTTAACCAGATACTGACTGTTAGCACTTGGTTGTCTATAGCAGCTTCCCACCAGAATGGGCTTTAGGTAGATGAACCTGTAGCCATATGACTTCAACAGTATTTAACATGTGATCCTCCCTGAGGATGTGGTTCAGGAATGTGGTTCTGAATATGTGTGTGTGTGTGTCGTCCTGGTAACTACGTGTGTGTTGTCCTGGTAACTCTATGTGTGTTGTCGTGATAACTCTGCGTGTGTGTGTGTTGTCACGGTAACTCCATGTTTGTTGTCGTCCCTCCCACTCCAGGTGGGCTCGTTCTTCATGCTGAACCTGTGCCTGGTCGTCATAGCGACCCAGTTCTCAGAGACAAAGCAGCGCGAGAACGCCCTGATGAGGTCGGAGCAGCGTGCCCGTTACCTCAGCAACGCCTCCACTCTGGCTTCCTATCAGGAGCCGGGGTCCTGCTACGAGGAGATACTGCGCTACATCGGACACCTGTACCGTAAACTGACCCGCAGAGTCGCCCGGGCCGTCACACACTGCTCTACACACACACCTCGCTGTACTTGTTGGACACACACACACCAACACACACCCAAAGGAGAGGTGAACGGACTGGCCAATCGGCACTCGGGACACACCCATGGCGTCTTCCACCTTCGTCCTCCTCCTCTTCCTCGTCCGTCTAACTGTGTGGGGGTGGAGATGAGTAACGGGGGAGTAGGGAGGAAGGGCAGGGAGTTAAACTACCCCTCTATCTACCCCCACGACCTGTACGACCTGACCCCCGACCCCAGCTACATGACCTCCAGGGGGAGGGGCCACACCGTCACAGTGGAGGCGCTCAGCAAACTGCAGCAACTGGTGTTAGAGCACGATAAGAGTGAGTGAGTGTGTTCTCAGTGTGTGTGTGTTCTCAGTGTGTGTGTGTGTTGTCAGTGTATGTGTGTGTTGTCAGTGTGTGTGTGTGTGTTGTCAGTGTATGTGTGTGTTGTCAGTGTATGTGTGTGTTGTCAGTGTATGTGTGTGTGTGTTCTCAGTGTGTGTGTGTTCTCAGTGTGTGTGTGTTCTCAGTGTGTGTGTTCTCAGTGTGTGTGTGTGTTCTCAGTGTGTGTGTGTGTGTTCTCAGTGTGTGTGTTCTCAGTGTGTGTGTGTGTTCTCAGTGTGTGTGTGTGTTCTCAGTGTGTGTGTGTGTGTTCTCAGTGTGTGTGTTCTCAGTGTGTGTGTTCTCAGTGTGTGTGTGTGTGTTCTCGGTGTGTGTGTTCTTAGTGTGTGTGTGTTCTCAGTGTGTGTGTGTGTGTGTTCTCAGTGTGTGTGTGTGTGTTGTCAGTGTGTGTGTTGTCAGTGTGTGTGTTCTCAGTGTGTGTGTTCTCAGTGTGTGTGTGTGTGTTCTCAGTGTGTGTGTGTGTGTGTGTTCTCAGTGTGTGTGTGTGTGTTCTCAGTGTGTGTGTGTGTGTTCTCAGTGTGTGTGTTCTCAGTGTGTGTGTTCTCAGTGTGTGTGTGTGTTCTCAGTGTGTGTGTTCTTAGTGTGTGTGTGTGTGTTGTCAGTGTGTGTGTTCTCAGTGTGTGTGTGTGTGTGTTCTCAGTGTGTGTGTGTGTTCTCAGTGTGTATGTGTGTGTTGTCAGTGTGTGTGTTCTCAGTGTGTGTGTTCTCAGTGTGTGTGTGTGTTGTCAGTGTGTGTGTGTGTTCTCAGTGTGTGTGTTCTCAGTGTGTGTGTGTGTTCTCAGTGTGTGTGTGTGTTCTCAGTGTGTGTGTGTGTGTTCTCAGTGTGTGTGTTCTCAGTGTGTGTGTTCTCAGTGTGTGTGTGTGTGTTCTCGGTGTGTGTGTTCTTAGTGTGTGTGTGTTCTCAGTGTGTGTGTGTGTGTGTGTGTTCTCAGTGTGTGTGTGTGTGTTGTCAGTGTGTGTGTTCTCAGTGTGTGTGTTCTCAGTGTGTGTGTGTGTGTTCTCGGTGTGTGTGTTCTTAGTGTGTGTGTGTTCTCAGTGTGTGTGTGTGTGTGTGTTCTCAGTGTGTGTGTGTGTGTTCTCAGTGTGTGTGTGTGTTCTCAGTGTGTATGTGTGTGTTGTCAGTGTGTGTGTTCTCAGTGTGTGTGTTCTCAGTGTGTGTGTGTGTTGTCAGTGTGTGTGTGTGTGTTCTCAGTGTGTGTGTGTGTGTGTGTGTGTGTTCTCAGTGTGTGTGTGTGTGTTCTCAGTGTGTGTGTTCTCAGTGTGTGTGTTCTCAGTGTGTGTGTTCTCAGTGTGTGTGTGTGTTCTCAGTGTGTGTGTTCTTAGTGTGTGTGTGTGTGTTGTCAGTGTGTGTGTTCTCAGTGTGTGTGTGTGTGTGTTCTCAGTGTGTGTGTGTGTTCTCAGTGTGTATGTGTGTGTTGTCAGTGTGTTTGTTCTCAGTGTGTGTGTTCTCAGTGTGTGTGTGTGTTGTCAGTGTGTGTGTGTGTTCTCAGTGTGTGTGTTCTCAGTGTGTGTGTGTGTTCTCAGTGTGTGTGTGTGTTCTCAGTGTGTGTGTGTGTGTTCTCAGTGTGTGTGTTCTCAGTGTGTGTGTTCTCAGTGTGTGTGTTCTCAGTGTGTGTGTGTGTGTTCTCGGTGTGTGTGTTCTTAGTGTGTGTGTGTTCTCAGTGTGTGTGTGTGTGTGTGTGTTCTCAGTGTGTGTGTGTGTGTTGTCAGTGTGTGTGTTGTCAGTGTGTGTGTTCTCAGTGTGTGTGTTCTCAGTGTGTGTGTGTGTGTGTGTTCTCAGTGTGTGTGTGTGTGTTCTCAGTGTGTGTGTGTGTGTTCTCAGTGTGTGTGTGTGTGTTCTCAGTGTGTGTGTGTGTGTTCTCAGTGTGTGTGTGTGTTCTCAGTGTGTGTGTGTGTTCTCAGTGTGTGTGTTCTCAGTGTGTGTGTTCTCAGTGTGTGTGTGTGTTCTCAGTGTGTGTGTTCTTAGTGTGTGTGTGTGTTCTCAGTGTGTGTGTGTGTGTGTTCTCAGTGTGTGTGTTCTTAGTGTGTGTGTGTTCTCAGTGTGTGTGTGTGTGTGTGTTCTCAGTGTGTGTGTGTGTGTGTTCTCAGTGTGTGTGTGTGTTCTCAGTGTGTATGTGTGTGTTGTCAGTGTGTGTGTTCTCAGTGTGTGTGTTCTCAGTGTGTGTGTGTGTGTTGTCAGTGTGTGTGTGTGTGTGTTGTCAGTGTGTGTGTGTGTGTTCTCAGTGTGTGTGTGTGTTCTCAGTGTGTGTGTGTGTGTTCTCAGTGTGTGTGTTCTCAGTGTGTGTGTTCTCAGTGTGTGTGTGTGTTCTCAGTGTGTGTGTTCTTAGTGTGTGTGTGTGTGTTCTCAGTGTGTGTGTGTGTGTGTTCTCAGTGTGTGTGTGTGTGTGTTCTCAGTGTGTGTGTGTGTTCTCAGTGTGTATGTGTGTGTTCTCAGTGTGTGTGTTCTCAGTGTGTGTGTGTGTTGTCAGTGTGTGTGTGTGTAGTAACGAGTCTCCGTCAGCTGTGTGTGTTGACAGTCTGGCGTTACCTGTTTTCAGAGGCAGAGCACAGGGAGTCGTTGCAGTGCCCCTACTGCGTCCACGACGACCAGCTTTGTGACAACGACCATGCCGATTTTGAACCTAGCAACCAGCGCCATGGCAACCTGAGCCCTCGCCGCGGTAACAGCCTTCGGCGTGTAGATGGACAGGCCTTGAGGCCAATCAGAGATCTAGTTGGGTGGTGGGCGGAGCTACAGGCCAGGTTGGAGCATGTAAGGCTGTAGGACTTATTGACGTTGTCACTGATCATATAGTTAGACTGATCTGATCTATATCTGTGTTTTAGATATTGACGTTGTCACTGATCATATAGTTAGACTTATCTGATCTATATCTGTGTTTTAGATATTGACGTTGTCACTGATCATGTAGTTAGACTGATCTGATCTATATCTGTGTTTTTAGATATTGACTATAGGACTCATTGACGTTGTCACTGATCATATAGTTAGACTGATCTGATCTATATCTGTGTTTTAGATATTGACTGTATGACTTATTGACGTTGTCACTGATCATATAGTTAGACTGATCTGATCTATATCTGTGTTTTAGATATTGACGTTGTCACTGATCATATAGTTAGACTTATCTGATCTATATCTGTGTTTTAGATATTGACTATAGGACTTATTGACGTTGTCACTGATCATGTAGTTAGACTGATCTGATCTATATCTGTGTTTTAGATATTGACGTTGTCACTGATCATATAGTTAGACTTATCTGATCTATATCTGTGTTTTAGATATTGACTATAGGACTTTTTGACGTTGTCACTGATCATGTAGTTAGACTTATCTGATCTATATCTGTGTTTTAGATATTGACTATAGGACTCATTGACGTTGTCACTGATCATATAGTTAGACTGATCTGATCTATATCTGTGTTTTAGATATTGTAAGATATTACATGTTATGTTTCTTCATACATGTAAGAAATGTACTTTACAAATGACATAAATTATGATTATTACTGTTATTATAACTATTATTACTATTATTACTATTATTACCATTATTATATTATAATTATGAGTTTTATTATTATATTATAATTATGAGTTGTATTATTATATTATAATTATGAGTTGTATTATTATATTATAATTCTGAGTATTATTATTAATGTATTATTATGATTATGAGTATTATTATATTATTATATTATAATTATAGGTATTATTAATAATATATTATTATATTATAATTATAGGTATTATTATTATTATATTATTATATTATAATTATAGGTATTATTAATAATATATTATTATATTATAATTATAGGTATTATTATTATATTATTATATTATAATTATGAGTATTATTATTATATTATTATATTATAATTATGAGTAGTATTATTATTATAATATTATATTATAATTATAGGTATTATTATTATTATATTATTATATTATAATTATAGGTATTATTAATAATATATTATTATATTATAATTATAGGTATTATTATTATTATATTATTATATTATAATTATAGGTATTATTATTAATATATTGTTATATTATAATTATGAGTATTATTATTATATTATTATATTATAATTATGAGTAGTATTATTATTATAATATTATATTATAATTATAGGTATTATTATTATTATATTATTATATTATAATTATAGGTATTATTATTATTATATTATTATATTATAATTATAGGTATTATTAATAATATATTATTATATTATAATTATAGGTATTATTATTATTATATTATTATATTATAATTATAGGTATTATTATTAATATATTATTATATTATAATTATAGGTATTATTATTATTATATTATTATATTATAATTATAGGTATTATTAATAATATATTATTATATTATAATTATAGGTATTATTATTATTATATTATTATATTATAATTATAGGTATTATTATTAATATATTATTATATTATAATTATAGGTATTATTATTATTATATTATTATATTATAATTATAGGTATTATTATTATTATATTATTATATTATAATTGTAGGTATTATTATTATTATATTATTATATTATAATTATAGGTATTATTAATAATATATTATTATATTATAATTATAGGTATTATTATTAATATATTATTATATTATAATTATTAGTATTATTATTATATTATTATATTATAATTATGAGTATTATTATTATATTATTATATTATAATTATAGGTATTATTATTATATTATATTATAATTATAGGTATTATTATTATATTATAATTATTAGTATTATTATTATATTATTATATTATAATTATAGGTATTATTATTATTATATTATTATATTATAATTGTAGGTATTATTATTATTATATTATTATATTATAATTATAGGTATTATTATTAATATATTATTATATTATAATTATTAGTATTATTATTATATTATTATATTATAATTATGAGTATTATTATTATATTATTATATTATAATTATAGGTATTATTATTATATTATATTATAATTATAGGTATTATTATTATATTATAATTATTAGTATTATTATTATATTATTATATTATAATTATAGGTATTATTATTATTATATTATTATATTATAATTGTAGGTATTATTATTATTATATTATTATATTATAATTATAGGTATTATTAATAATATATTATTATATTATAATTATAGGTATTATTATTAATATATTGTTATATTATAATTATAGGTATTATTATTAATATATTATTATATTATAATTGTAGGTATTATTATTAATATATTGTTATATTATAATTATAGGTATTATTATTATTATATTATTATATTATAATTGTAGGTATTATTATTATTATATTATTATATTATAATTGTAGGTATTATTAATAATATATTGTTATATTATAATTATAGGTATTATTATTATTATATTGTTATATTATAATTATAGGTATTATTATTATTATATTATTATATTATAATTATAGGTATTATTATTATTATATTATTATATTATAATTATGAGTAGTATTATTGTTATATTATAATTATAATTATTACTATTATTATTACTAAGATCTTCAAATAACCCTACACTCTAACCCCTGCACCCTACACCCTAACCCCTGCACCCTACTCCTTCTAGGTGGTGAGCAGTAGATACTTCAACAGAGGGATCATGATCTCCATCCTCATCAACACTCTCAGTATGGGGATAGAGTTCCACCAACAGGTACAGAGGAGGAGAGGAGAGGGGGGGAGGGGGGAGGGGAGGGATCATGATCTCCATCCTCATCAACACTCTCAGTATGGGGATAGAGTTCCACCAACAGGTACAGAGGAGGAGAGGAGAGGGGAGGGAGGGGGGAGGGGAGGGGAGGTCATGGGAGCGAGGGGGGAGGGGAGGGGAGGTGTGTGTGTGTGTGTGTGTGTGTGTGTGTGTGTGTGTGTGTGTGTGTGTGTGTGTGTGTGTGTGTGTGTGTTTGTGTGTGCGTGCGTGTGCGTGTGTGTGTGTGTGTGTGTGCGTGCGTGTGTGTGTGTGCGTGTGTGGTTTTGTGTGTTTAATCAAAACTTGGGTAATCATGTGATGTTTATGGACGGATTATCAAGCTCCAAATCAACACCCTGATGAGGCTATCGCAGAGTGTGTTTTCTGTGTGTGTGTGTGTGTGTGTGTGTGTGTTTGTGTGTGTGTGTGTGTGTTTTCAATATGTGAGCATGTGTGTGGGGTTACAGGGCTTGAGGTGTTAATTAAAGTGTAGATCTCAGTGTGAGAGGAGGGGATAGATTGTGTGTGTGTGTGTGTGTGTGTGTGTGTGTGAAGAAATTAAGAAAAAGTGAATAATGATGTTTCCACGATGGTTCTGACCTCAGCTGACCCTACTGACGATAGAATTACAACCAGACTAGAACCGGAATCCTCATCACCTACTGACCCTACTGACGATAGAATTACAACCAGACTAGAACCGGAATCTTCATCACCTACTGACCCTACTGACGATAGAATTACAACCAGACTAGAACCCAAATCCTTATCACCAACTGACCCTACTGACGATAGAATTACAACCAGACTAGAACCGGAATCCTCATCACCTACTGACCCTACTGACGATAGAATTACAACCAGTCTAGAACCGGAATCCTCATCACCAACTGACCCTACTGACGATAGAATTACAACTAGCCTAGAACCCAAATCCTCATCACCAACTGACCCTACTGACGATAGAATTACAACTAGTCTAGAACCCAAATCCTCATCACCAACTGACCCTGTAGAATTACAACCAGACTAGAACTGGAATCCTCATCACCAACTGACCCTACTGACGATAGAATTACAACCAGACTAGAACCCAAATCCTCATCACCTACTGACCCTACTGACGATAGAATTGCAACTAGTCTAGAACCACAATCCTCATCACCTACTGACCCTACTGACGATAGAATTACAACTAGAACCCAAATCCTCATCACCTACTGACCCTACTGACGATGGAATTACAACTAGTCTAGAACCCAAATCGTCATCACCAACTGACCCTGTAGAATTACAACTAGACTAGAACCCAAATCGTCATCACCAACTGACCCTACTGACTGTAGAATTACAACTAGCCTAGAACCCAAAACTATAACCCAGACACAGCATACTGTCCCCTACTGTCCCCTACTGTCCACACTACAGTGCTACTATAACCCAGACACAGCATACTGTCCACTACTGGCCACACTACAGTACTACTATAACCCAGACACAGCATACTGTCCACTACTGGCCACACTACAGTACTACTATAACCCAGACACAGTATACTGTCTCTTACTGTCCCCTACTGTCCACACTACAGGACTACTATAACCCAGACACAGTATACTGTCCCCTACTGTCCACACTACAGTATTACTATAACCCAGACACAGCATACTGTCCCCTACTGGCCCCTACTGGCCACACTACAGTACTACTCTATAACCCAGACACAGCATACTGTCCCCTACTTGCCTCTACTGTCCCCACTATAGTACTACTATAACCCAGACACAGCATATTGTCCCCTACTGTCCCCTACTGGCCACACTACAGTCCTACTTCCTACTTCCTTCCTCTCTGACATCCTAGAGATCAGTAATCTAGTGTTCACCAGTCTCTTCTCTCTCTCTCCCTCCCCCCTAGCCCCAGGAGCTGACTGACATCCTAGAGATCAGTAATCTAGTGTTCACCAGTCTCTTCTCTCTCTCTCCCTCCCCCCTAGCCCCAGGAGCTGACTGACATCCTAGAGATCAGTAATCTAGTGTTCACCAGTCTCTTCTCTCTCTCTCCCTCCCCCCTAGCCCCAGGAGCTGACTGACATCCTAGAGATCAGTAATCTAGTGTTCACCAGTCTCTTCTCTCTCTCTCCCTCCCCCCTAGCCCCAGGAGCTGACTGACATCCTAGAGATCAGTAATCTAGTGTTCACCAGTCTCTTCTCTCTCTCTCCCTCCCCCCTAGCCCCAGGAGCTGACTGACATCCTAGAGATCAGTAATCTAGTGTTCACCAGTCTCTTCTCTCTCTCTCCCTCCCCCCTAGCCCCAGGAGCTGACTGACATCCTAGAGATCAGTAATCTAGTGTTCACCAGTCTCTTCTCTCTCTCTCCCTCCCCCCTAGCCCCAGGAGCTGACTGACATCCTAGAGATCAGTAATCTAGTGTTCACCAGTCTCTTCTCTCTCTCTCCCCCCCCCCCCTAGCCCCAGGAGCTGACTGACATCTTAGAGATCAGTAATCTAGTGTTCACCAGTCTCTTCTCTCTCTCTCCCCCCCCCCCCCCCCCTAGCCCCAGGAGCTGACTGACATCCTAGAGATCAGTAATCTAGTGTTCACCAGTCTCTTCTCTCTCTCCCCCCCCCCCCCCCCCCTAGCCCCAGGAGCTGACTGACATCCTAGAGATCAGTAATCTAGTGTTCACCAGTCTCTTCAGTCTGGAGATGCTGCTGAAGCTGCTGGCCTTCGGACTCTTCGGCTACATCAAGAACCCGTACAACGGCTTTGACAGCGTCATCGTCATCATCAGGTGTGTGTCTGTGTCTCCATTAAATATTTCAATGTATCATTCACCAAACCTTTTCCAAGAGTTAATGTTATAATGCTATAACTTTCTGCTCGATGCTAAGCTAGCTGTAACTTTCTGCTCGATGCTAAGTTAGCTATAACTTTCTGCCTGATTCTAAGCTAGCTATAACTTTCTGCTCGATGCTAAGTTAGCTATAACTTGCTGCTCGATGCTAAACTAGCTATAACTTGCTGCTCGATGCTAAGCTAGATATAACTTTCTGCTTGATGATAAACTAGCTGTAACTTTCTGCTCGATGCTACGCTAGCTATAACTTGCTGCTCGATGCTAAGCTAGATATAACTTTCTGCTTGATGATAAACTAGCTGTAACTTGCTGCTCGATGCTAAGCTAGCTATAACTTGCTGCTTGATGATAAACTAGCTGTAACTTTCTGCTCGATGCTAAGTTAGCTATAACTTGCTGCTCGATGCTAAACTAGCTATAACTTGCTGCTCGATGCTAAGCTAGATATAACTTTCTGCTTGATGATAAACTAGCTGTAACTTTCTGCTCGATGCTACGCTAGCTATAACTTGCTGCTCGATGCTAAGCTAGATATAACTTTCTGCTTGATGATAAACTAGCTGTAACTTGCTGCTCGATGCTAAGCTAGCTATAACTTGCTGCTCGATGACAAACTAGTTATGACTTGCTGCTTGATGCTAAGCTAGCTATAACTTTCTGCCTGATTCTAAGCTAGCTATAACTTTCTGCCTGATTCTAAGTTAGCTATAACTTTCTGCCTGATTCTAAGCTAGCTATAACTTTCTGCCTGATTCTAAGTTAGCTATAACTTTCTGCCTGATTCTAAGCTAGCTATAACTTTCTGCCTGATTCTAAGTTAGCTATAACTTTCTGCCTGATTCTAAGCTAGCTATAACTTGCTGCTCGATGCTAAACTAGCTATGACTTGCTGCTCGATGCTAAGTTAGCTATAACTTTCTGCCTGATTCTAAGCTAGCTATAACTTTCTGTTCGATTGCTAAGCTAGCTATAACTTTCTGCCTGATTCTAAGCTAGCTATAACTTTCTGCCTGATTCTAAGCTAGCTATAATTTTCTGCCTGATTCTAAGCTAGCTATAACTTGCTGCTCGATGCTAAGCTAGCTATAACTTTCTGTTCGATGCTAAGCTAGCTATAACTTTCTGCCTGATTCTAAGCTAGCTATAACTTGCTGCTCGATGCTAACCCGTACGAAAAAATTATATATTGATTTACACTACCGTTCAAAAAATTGGGGTCACTTAGAAATGTCCTTGTTTTTGAAAGAAAAGCAATTTCTTGTCAATTAAAATAGCATCAAATTGATCAGAAATACAGTATGGACATTGTTAATGTTGTAAATTACTATTGTAGCTGAAACAGCTGATTTTAATGGAATATCTACATAGGCGTACAGAGGCCCATTATCAGCAACCATCACTCCTCTGTTCCAAGGGGCGTTGTGTTAGTTAATCCAAGATTATCATTTTAAAAGGTTAGTTGATTATTAGAAAACCTTTTTGCAATTATGTTAGCGCAGCTGAAAACTGTTGTTCTGATTAAAGAAGCAATAAAACTGGCGAACAAAAGAGGCCTTAGCTCTGTATTTGTCTGTGTCTCTTTTCCTCTCCCTCCCTCAAAATGTTTATTTAGTTATGAGTTATACTATGGGAATAAATATCACCGAGTTACAGAAATATCCTCCCATCCTCTATATGTAATTATTGGCGGAGATTCACATTACATTTAGTTTAGTTTTTCATATACTGTTTTCTATATACTGTTTTCTACTGTAGGTGACATGAGTCTCACTAGTGTTGAGTGATGAGCTGTTAAAAGTGGTGTAGGTCTTATTTATTTAAAGAGCGTATTGAAGTTAGAAGCAATAGGATTTGAATCAAACGCCTACAACTTGTTTAGTCCCGTTTCACACTGCTCTGAGGCGAGCATGGAGACTGGTCCCGTTTCACACTGCTCTGAGGCGAGCATGGAGACTGGTACGTTTCACACTGCTCTGAGGCGAGCATGGAGACTGGTCCGTTTCACACTGCTCTGAGACGAGCATGGAGACTGGTCCGTTTCACACTGCTCTGAGGCGAGCATGGAGACTGGTCCGTTTCACACTGCTCTGAGGCGAGCATGGAGACTGGTCCGTTTCACACTGCTCTGAGACGAGCATGGAGACTGGTCCGTTTCACACGAGCATGGAGACTGGTCTGTTTCACACTGCTCTGAGACGAGCATGGAGACTGGTCCGTTTCACACTGCTCTGAGACGAGCATGGAGACTGGTTCGTTTCACACTGCTCTGAGATGAGCATGGAGACTGGTTTGTTTCACACGAGCATGGAGACTGGTCCGTTTCACAGTGCTCTGAGACGAGTATGGAGACTGGTCCGTTTCACAGTGCTCTGAGACGAGCATGGAGACTGGTCCGTTTCACCCTGCTCTGAGGCGAGCATGGAGACTGGTCCGTTTCACACTGCTCTGAGACGAGCATGGAGACTGGTCAGTTTCACACTGCTCTGAGACGAGCACGGAGACTGGTCCGTTTCACACTGCTCTGAGACGAGCATGGAGACCTGTCCGTTTCACACTGCTCTGAGACGAGCATGAAGACTGGTCCGTTTCACACTGCTCTGAGATGAGCATGGAGACTGGTCCGTTTCACACTGCTCTGAGACGAGCATGGAGACTGGTCCGTTTCACACTGCTCTGAGACGAGTATGGAGACTGGTCCATTTCACACTGCTCTGAGACGAGTATGGAGATTGGTCCGTTTCACACTGCTCTGAGACGAGCATGGAGACTGGTCCGTTTCACACTGCTCTGAGACGAGCTTGGAGACTGGTCCGTTTCACACTGCTCTGAGACGAGCATGGAGACTGGTCCGTTTCACACTACTCTGATACGAGCATGGAGACTGGTCCGTTTCACACTGCTCTGAGACGAGCATGGAGACTGGTCCGTTTCACACTGCTCTGAGACAGGCATAGAGACTGGTCCGTTTCACACTGCTCTGTTACGAGCATGGAGACTGGTCCGTTTCACACTGCTCTGAAACGAGCATGGAGACTGGTCCGTTTCACAGTGCTCTGAGACGAGTATGGAGACTGGTCTGTTTCACACTGCTCTGAGACAGGCATGGAGACTGGTCCGTTTCACACTACTCTGAGGCGAGCATGGAGACTGGTCCGTTTCACACTGCTCTGAGACGAGCATGGAGACTGGTCCGTTTCACACTGCTCTGAGACGAGCGTGGAGACTGGTCCGTTTCACACTACTCTGATACGAGCATGGAGAATGGTCCGTTTCACACTGCTCTGAGACGAGCATGGAGACTGCTCCGTTTCACACTGCTCTGAGACGAGCATGGAGACTGGTCCGTTTCACACTGCTCTGAGACGAGCGTGGAGACTGGTCCGTTTCACACTGCTCTGAGACAGGCATGGAGACTGGTCCGTTTCACACTGCTCTGAGACGAGCATGGAGACTGGTCCATTTCACACTGCTCTGAGACGAGCATGGAGACTGGTCCGTTTCACACTGCTCTGAGACAGGCATGGAGACTGGTCCGTTTCACACTACTCTGAGGCGAGCATGGAGACTGGTCCGTTTCACACTGCTCTGAGACGAGCATGGAGACTGGTCCATTTCACACTGCTCTGAGACGAGCATGGAGACTGGTCCGTTTCACACTGCTCTGAGACAGGCATGGAGACTGGTCCGTTTCACACTACTCTGAGACGAGCATGGAGACTGGTCCGTTTCACACTGCTCTGAGACGAGCATGGAGATTGGTCCGTTTCACACTGCTCTGAGACGAGCGTGGAGACTGGTCCGTTTCACACTGCTCTGAGACAGGCATGGAGACTGGTCCGTTTCACACTGCTCTGAGACGAGCATGGAGACTGGTCCATTTCACACTGCTCTGAGACAGGCATAGAGACTGGTCCGTTTCACACTGCTCTGTTACGAGCATGGAGACTGGTCCGTTTCACACTGCTCTGAGACGAGCATGGAGACTGGTCCGTTTCACATTGCTCTGAGACGAGTATGGAGACTGGTCTGTTTCACACTGCTCTGAGACAGGCATGGAGACTGGTCCATTTCACACTGCTCTGAGACGAGCATGGAGACTGGTCCATTTCACACTGCTCTGAGACGAGCATGGAGACTGGTCCGTTTCACACTGCTCTGAGACGAGCATGGAGACTGGTCCGTTTCACACTGCTCTGAGACAGGCATAGAGACTGGTCCGTTTCACACTGCTCTGTTACGAGCATGGAGACTGGTTCGTTTCACACTGCTCTGTTACGAGCATGGAGACTGGTCCGTTTCACACTGCTCTGAGACGAGCATGGAGACTGGTCCGTTTCACAGTGCTCTGAGACGAGTATGGAGACTGGTCTGTTTCACACTGCTCTGAGACAGGCATGGAGACTGGTCCGTTTCACACTGCTCTGAGACAGGCATGGAGACTGGTCCGTTTCACACTACTCTGAGGCGAGCATGGAGACTGGTCCGTTTCACACTGCTCTGAGACGAGCATGGAGACTGGTCCGTTTCACACTGCTCTGAGACGAGCGTGGAGACTGGTCCGTTTCACACTACTCTGATACGAGCATGGAGACTGGTCCGTTTCACACTGCTCTGAGACGAGCATGGAGACTGCTCCGTTTCACACTGCTCTGAGACGAGCATGGAGACTGGTCCGTTTCACACTGCTCTGAGACGAGCGTGGAGACTGGTCCGTTTCACACTGCTCTGAGACAGGCATGGAGACTGGTCCGTTTCACACTGCTCTGAGACGAGCATGGAGACTGGTCCATTTCACACTGCTCTGAGACGAGCATGGAGACTGGTCCGTTTCACACTGCTCTGAGACAGGCATGGAGACTGGTCCGTTTCACACTACTCTGAGGCGAGCATGGAGACTGGTCCGTTTCACACTGCTCTGAGACGAGCATGGAGACTGGTCCGTTTCACACTGCTCTGAGACGAGCATGGAGACTGGTCCGTTTCACACTGCTCTGAGACAGGCATGGAGACTGGTCCGTTTCACACTACTCTGAGACGAGCATGGAGACTGGTCCGTTTCACACTGCTCTGAGACGAGCATGGAGATTGGTCCGTTTCACACTGCTCTGAGACGAGCGTGGAGACTGGTCCGTTTCACACTGCTCTGAGACAGGCATGGAGACTGGTCCGTTTCACACTGCTCTGAGACGAGCATGGAGACTGGTCCATTTCACACTGCTCTGAGACAGGCATAGAGACTGGTCCGTTTCACACTGCTCTGTTACGAGCATGGAGACTGGTCCGTTTCACACTGCTCTGAGACGAGCATGGAGACTGGTCCGTTTCACAGTGCTCTGAGACGAGTATGGAGACTGGTCTGTTTCACACTGCTCTGAGACAGGCATGGAGACTGGTCCGTTTCACACTGCTCTGAGACGAGCATGGAGACTGGTCCATTTCACACTGCTCTGAGACGAGCATGGAGACTGGTCCGTTTCACACTGCTCTGAGACGAGCATGGAGACTGGTCCGTTTCACACTGCTCTGAGACAGGCATAGAGACTGGTCCGTTTCACACTGCTCTGTTACGAGCATGGAGACTGGTTCGTTTCACACTGCTCTGAGACGAGCATGGAGACTGGTCCGTTTCACAGTGCTCTGAGACGAGTATGGAGACTGGTCTGTTTCACACTGCTCTGAGACAGGCATGGAGACTGGTCCGTTTCACACTACTCTGAGGCGAGCATGGAGACTGGTCTGTTTCACACTGCTCTGAGACAGGCATGGAGACTGGTCCGTTTCACACTACTCTGAGGCGAGCATGGAGACTGGTCCGTTTCACACTGCTCTGAGACGAGCATGGAGACTGGTCCGTTTCACACTGCTCTGAGACGAGCGTGGAGACTGGTCCGTTTCACACTACTCTGATACGAGCATGGAGACTGGTCCGTTTCACACTGCTCTGAGACGAGCATGGAGACTGCTCCGTTTCACACTGCTCTGAGACGAGCATGGAGACTGGTCCGTTTCACACTGCTCTGAGACGAGCGTGGAGACTGGTCCGTTTCACACTGCTCTGAGACGAGCGTGGAGACTGGTCCGTTTCACACTGCTCTGAGACAGGCATGGAGACTGGTCCGTTTCACACTGCTCTGAGACGAGCATGGAGACTGGTCCATTTCACACTGCTCTGAGACGAGCATGGAGACTGGTCCGTTTCACACTGCTCTGAGACAGGCATGGAGACTGGTCCGTTTCACACTGCTCTGAGACGAGCATGGAGACTGGTCCATTTCACACTGCTCTGAGACAAGCATGGAGACTGGTCCGTTTCACACTGCTCTGAGACAGGCATGGAGACTGGTCCGTTTCACACTACTCTGAGACGAGCATGGAGACTGGTCCGTTTCACACTGCTCTGAGACGAGCATGGAGATTGGTCCGTTTCACACTGCTCTGAGACGAGCGTGGAGACTGGTCCGTTTCACACTGCTCTGAGACAGGCATGGAGACTGGTCCGTTTCACACTGCTCTGAGACGAGCATGGAGACTGGTCCATTTCACACTGCTCTGAGACGAGTATGGAGACTGGTCCGTTTCACACTGCTCTGAGACAGGCATGGAGACTGGTCCGTTTCACACTGCTCTGATACGAGCATGGAGACTGGTCCGTTTCACACTGCTCTGAGACGAGCATGGAGACTGGTCCGTTTCACAGTGCTCTGAGACAGGCATGGAGACTGGTCCGTTTCACACTACTCTGAGACGAGCATGGAGACTGGTCCGTTTCACACTGCTCTGAGACGAGCATGGAGATTGGTCCGTTTCACACTGCTCTGAGACGAGCGTGGAGACTGGTCCGTTTCACACTGCTCTGAGACAGGCATGGAGACTGGTCCGTTTCACACTGCTCTGAGACGAGCATGGAGACTGGTCCATTTCACACTGCTCTGAGACAGGCATAGAGACTGGTCCGTTTCACACTGCTCTGTTACGAGCATGGAGACTGGTCTGTTTCACACTGCTCTGAGACGAGCATGGAGACTGGTCCGTTTCACAGTGCTCTGAGACGAGTATGGAGACTGGTCTGTTTCACACTGCTCTGAGACAGGCATGGAGACTGGTCCGTTTCACACTGCTCTGAGACGAGCATGGAGACTGGTCCATTTCACACTGCTCTGAGACGAGCATGGAGACTGGTCCATTTCACACTGCTCTGAGACGAGCATGGAGACTGGTCCGTTTCACACTGCTCTGAGACAGGCATGGGGACTGGTCCGTTTCACACTGCTCTGAGACGAGCATGGAGACTGGTCCATTTCACACTGCTCTGAGACAAGCATGGAGACTGGTCCGTTTCACACTGCTCTGAGACAGGCATGGAGACTGGTCCGTTTCACACTACTCTGAGACGAGCATGGAGACTGGTCCGTTTCACACTGCTCTGAGACGATCATGGAGATTGGTCCGTTTCACACTGCTCTGAGACGAGCGTGGAGACTGGTCCGTTTCACACTGCTCTGAGACAGGCATGGAGACTGGTCCGTTTCACACTGCTCTGAGACGAGCATGGAGACTGGTCCATTTCACACTGCTCTGAGACGAGTATGGAGACTGGTCCGTTTCACACTGCTCTGAGACAGGCATGGAGACTGGTCCGTTTCACACTGCTCTGATACGAGCATGGAGACTGGTCCGTTTCACACTGCTCTGAGACGAGCATGGAGACTGGTCCGTTTCACAGTGCTCTGAGACAGGCATGGAGACTGGTCCGTTTCACACTACTCTGAGACGAGCATGGAGACTGGTCCGTTTCACACTGCTCTGAGACGAGCATGGAGATTGGTCCGTTTCACACTGCTCTGAGACGAGCGTGGAGACTGGTCCGTTTCACACTGCTCTGAGACAGGCATGGAGACTGGTCCGTTTCACACTGCTCTGAGACGAGCATGGAGACTGGTCCATTTCACACTGCTCTGAGACAGGCATAGAGACTGGTCCGTTTCACACTGCTCTGTTACGAGCATGGAGACTGGTCTGTTTCACACTGCTCTGAGACGAGCATGGAGACTGGTCCGTTTCACAGTGCTCTGAGACGAGTATGGAGACTGGTCTGTTTCACACTGCTCTGAGACAGGCATGGAGACTGGTCCGTTTCACACTGCTCTGAGACGAGCATGGAGACTGGTCCATTTCACACTGCTCTGAGACGAGCATGGAGACTGGTCCGTTTCACACTGCTCTGAGACGAGCATGGAGACTGGTCCGTTTCACACTGCTCTGAGACAGGCATAGAGACTGGTCCGTTTCACACTGCTCTGTTACGAGCATGGAGACTGGTTCGTTTCACACTGCTCTGAGACGAGCATGGAGACTGGTCCGTTTCACAGTGCTCTGAGACGAGTATGGAGACTGGTCTGTTTCACACTGCTCTGAGACAGGCATGGAGACTGGTCCGTTTCACACTACTCTGAGGCGAGCATGGAGACTGGTCTGTTTCACACCGCTCTGAGACAGGCATGGAGACTGGTCCGTTTCACACTACTCTGAGGCGAGCATGGAGACTGGTCCGTTTCACACTGCTCTGAGACGAGCATGGAGACTGGTCCGTTTCACACTGCTCTGAGACGAGCGTGGAGACTGGTCTGTTTCACACTACTCTGATACGAGCATGGAGACTGGTCCGTTTCACACTGCTCTGAGACGAGCATGGAGACTGCTCCGTTTCACACTGCTCTGAGACGAGCATGGAGACTGGTCCGTTTCACACGGCTCTGAGACGAGCGTGGAGACTGGTCCGTTTCACACTGCTCTGAGACAGGCATGGAGACTGGTCCGTTTCACACTGCTCTGAGACGAGCATGGAGACTGGTCCATTTCACACTGCTCTGAGACGAGCATGGAGACTGGTCCGTTTCACACTGCTCTGAGACAGGCATGGAGACTGGTCCGTTTCACACTGCTCTGAGACGAGCATGGAGACTGGTCCATTTCACACTGCTCTGAGACAAGCATGGAGACTGGTCCGTTTCACACTGCTCTAAGACAGGCATGGAGACTGGTCCGTTTCACACTACTCTGAGACGAGCATGGAGACTGGTCCGTTTCACACTACTCTGAGACGAGCATGGAGATTGGTCCGTTTCACACTGCTCTGAGACGAGCGTGGAGACTGGTCCGTTTCACACTGCTCTGAGACAGGCATGGAGACTGGTCCGTTTCACACTGCTCTGAGACGAGCATGGAGACTGGTCCATTTCACACTGCTCTGAGACGAGTATGGAGACTGGTCCGTTTCACACTGCTCTGAGACAGGCATGGAGACTGGTCCGTTTCACACTGCTCTGATACGAGCATGGAGACTGGTCCGTTTCACACTGCTCTGATACGAGCATGGAGACTGGTCCGTTTCACACTGCTCTGAGACGAGCATGGAGACTGGTCCGTTTCACACTGCTCTGAGACGAGCATGGAGACTGGTCCGTTTCACACTGCTCTGAGACGAGCATGGAGACTGGTCTTGATAAATCAATGAGATTTTTATTTTCACTGATTCTCCATTTAGGTATTGGTTAGACTACAATTAGAACATTAGATTGTAGAAATGATACGCTCTTAGTGTAACCTTTATTTAACTAGGCAAGACAGTTAAGAAAAACGTCTTATTTACAAGGACAGCCTACTCCTCCCCCCCATTGGGGAATTGAACCCCAGTCTACCGCATGCCCACACGACACAGGATTATTTAGCTAAATAGCCCAGTACTGTAGCCTATTCCCGGCCGTCATGTTGTACAGCGCCATATTTTCCATTCTGTCCTAACAGATTGTTTTCATTTTTCTTGTAATAGAAACACCATAATATTAATCAAATCAATTAAGCAAAATTTCTTAAAATCAGTCTCATATATTATGTTCTTACAAAAAAAAGGTTTAAAATTCTCTAGTACAGCCACTATTGAATGACATCAAATCTCAAAGATGCCCTCTGGTGTTCAAACTAGCACTAACTAGCATTGATGGTACCAGTGGTTCATACTAAATAACCATATATATATATATATATATATATATAATTCTGCAGTAGTAAGACTTTTAAAGCAGGAACCACTGTATGTGGATACTGCTGCGGTACAGTTGGTCAATTGTAAGCGCTGTTAATGTGAAGTGGAAATGACTCGGAGCAACGACTCAGCCTCGAACAGGACCACCGAGTGCTGAAGCGTGTAACGCGTAAAGATCATCTGTCCTCGTTTGCAACACCCTGGAAGTGACGGCAGCACAAGAACTGTTCGTCGGGAGCTCCATGAAATGGATTTCCGTGGCCAAGCAGCCGCACACAAGCCTAAGATCACCATTCACAATGCCAAGCATAGACTGGAGGGGTGTAAAGCTCGCCACCATTGGACTCTGGAGCAGTGGAAACGTATTCTCTGGAGTGATGAATCACTCTTCACAATCTGGCAGTCTGGCGGACAAATCTGGGTTTGGCAGATACCAGGGGAACGCTACCTGCCCCAATGCATAGTGCCAACTGTAAAGTTTGGTGGATGATGAATAATGGTCCGGGGCTGTTTTTCATGGTTCGGTCAAGGCACCAGACAACGTTTTCAGCTTGCAGGAATTGTATACAGATCCTTGCGACATGAGGCCGTGCATTATCATGCTGAAACGGGTGGTGATGGCGGCGGGTGAAAGGCACGACCATCAAACAACAAACCTTAGGATCTCGTCACGGTATATCGGTGCATTCAAATTGCCAATGATAAAATGTAATAGTGTTCGTTGTCCACAGCTTAGGCCTGCCCATACCGTAGCCACCACCGACAACCATCATAACGTTCAGCAAACCTCTTGGCGCCATACTCAAACAGTTCTTCCATGGTATGCCAGGAGGGAAACATAGGAGGATGATTACTACTACTACTATTATTATTATGTTTTGCTATAAATAATCTAGCTAGCTAATTTAGCAAGCTAGCCAGTTCTATCAGAGACACCCAACCCTCACTAAGGCTAGCTAGCCAGTTCAATCAGAGACCCCAACCTTCACTAAAGCTAGCTAATTTATTTGTCAATAGGCTAAATGTCAAAAGGCTATATGTCAATAGATGCAGTGTGTATTTTCAACTACAACAGTGATCCAACATTTGCAAAACACCACTTTAGGAAACCTAATGCTAAGGGGTCAGAGGTCAACAGAGACTCGACATTACAAAACACCACTTTAGGAAACCTGATGCTAAGGGGTCAGAGGTCCACAGAGACTCGACATTACAAAACACCACTTTAGGAACCTGATGCTAAGGGGTCAGAGGTCAACAGAGACTCAACACTGTCATCGGGTAGACAAGGCTGTGAGTGGTGATTTGTGTATTTTGCATTAATGTTTTACAAGTATATGTACATATATTTTATTTATCTATATATTTGACAAATACATTTTCCCTTCATATTTATATTTCATATTTTTTAAAATATTTTTATATTTTCTTGAAATATATTCCAATATATAATTTTTCCATAGGGAAGCTATCAATAGTTACTCAATGCTAAGCTATCTATAACTTGTTGCTCAACGCTAAGCTATCTATAAATTGTTGCTCAATGCTAAGCTATCTATTTAGCTTAGTTGCTAAATGCTAAGCTATCTATAACTTGTTGCTCAACGCTAAGCTATCTATAACTTGCTGCTCAACGCTAGGCTATCTATAACTTGAAGCTCAATGCTAAGCTATCTATAACTTGCTGCTCGATGCTAAGCTATCTATAACTTGCTGCTCGATGCTAAGCTAGCTGTAACGTTTTATGTGTTTCTCTCAAAGTGTATGGGAGATCGTTGGGCAGGCGGACGGCGGTCTGTCTGTCCTGCGTACGTTCCGTCTGCTGCGGGTCCTAAAGCTGGTCAGGTTCCT
>NC_048581.1:2415002-2427502 GCF_013265735.2 Oncorhynchus mykiss | reverse complement strand
CCTGTACGTGTCACCGGTGACATCATTACCACTCTATCACGTAGGACCTATCTTCCTGTACGTGTCACCGGTGACATCATTACCACTCTATCACGTAGGACCTATCTTCCTGTAAGTGTCATCACTCTATCATGTAGGACCTATCTTCCTGTACGTGTCATCGGTGACATCATTACCACTCTGTCACGTAGGACCTATCTTCCTGTACGTGTCACCGGTGACATCATTACCACTCTATCACGTAGGACCTATCTTCCTGTACGTGTCATTGGTGACATCATTACCACTCTATCATGTAGGACCTATCTTCCTGTACGTGTCATCAGTGACATCATTACCACTCTGTCGTGTAGGACCTATCTTCCTGTATAGGCCAGTGACATCATTACCACTCTATCATGTAGGACCTATTTTCCTGTACCTGTCATCAGTGACATCATTACCACTCTATCACGTAGGACCCATCTTCCTGTACCTGTCATCAGTGACATCATTACCATGTTTATCTCTCAATACCACAAGGAGGACGCAAGTGAAGTTCAGTCTAGTGCTGTGTGACAAGCTTCACGTCGATTGGCCACTGTAGAGGGGATTTACGGTACTTGATAACGTGTCTACTGTTTAGTCGGACAAGGGAACTGTTTAGTCGAACAAGGGAACTGTTTAGTCGAACAAGGGAACTGTTTAGTCAAACAAGGGAACTGTTTAGTCAAACAAGGGAACTGTTTAGTCAAACAAGGGAACTGTTTAGTCAAACAAGGGAACTGTTTAGTCGAACAAGGGAACTGTTTAGTCGAACAAGGGAACTGTTTAGTCGAACAAGGGAACTGTTTAGTCAAACAAGGGAACTGTTTAGTCAAACAAGGGAACTGTTTAGTCAAACAAGGGAACTGTTTAGTCAAACAAGGGAACTGTTTAGTCAAACAAGGGAACTGTTTAGTCGAACAAGGGAACTGTTTAGTCGAACAAGGGAACTGTTTAGTCGAACAAGGGAACTGTTGATCAGTCTTATGGCTTGGGGGTAGAAGCTGTTCAGGGTCCTGTTGGTTAACCTGTCTGTCTAATGGCTTGGGGGTAGAAGCTGTTCAGGGTCCTGTTGGTTCCGGACTTGGTGCCTTTATTCTTTGTATTATACACGGTTCTCACAGTCCTCATAATTAGAACATAGCGTGACATCTGACCTCTAACCCCTACAGAGTTGAAGCTCCAGGCGATGATGTTGACCCCTAATGGCCTTCTGAACCCCCGAGCCTCCATGCCCCTCCCACCCACACAGTCACCGTGGCAACAACCGCCGCCGCCGTCCCCACGGCAACGCCCACCACTTATCCTGCACACTTTGGCCACGCCCACAACTTGCGACAGCCAATCACGACGGGGCAGCGCCGTCTCTACGGATACAAGCAACACCCTGGACCCCAGGTCGCCGGTGAGTCATACACACACACACACTCTAGACCAGTGGTTCTCTCCTCGAGGAGCCCCAGACGTTTCACAATTATGTGGTAGCTCTGAACTCACCTGATTCACCTTGTCAATGGCTGAACTATCACACCTGATTCACCTTGTCATTGGCTGAACTATCACACCTGATTCACCTTGTCAATGGCTGAACTATCACACCTGATTCACCTTGTCATTGGCTGAACTATCACACCTGATTCACCTTGTCATTGGCTGAACTATCACACCTGATTCACCTTGTCATTGGCTGAACTCACCTGATTCACCTTGTCATTGGCTGAACTCACCTGATTCACCTTGCCAATGGCTGAACTATCACACCTGATTCACCTTGCCAATGGCTGAACTATCACACCTGATTCACCTTGCCAATGGCTTAAAACTTGTTAGGGCCATGGGTTCCGCTCCATACAGCCATTTTCCAGCCAAAGAGAGGAGTCACAAAAAGCAGAAATAGAGATAAAATGAATCACTGACCTTTGATGATCTTCATCAGATGACACTCGCAGGACTTCATGTTACACAATACATGTATGTTTTGTTCGATGAAGTTCATATTTATATCCCAAAAATCTCAGTTTACATTGGCGCTTTATGGTCAGTAATGTTGTGCCTTGAAAACATCCGGCGAGTTTTCAGAGAGCCACATCAATTTATAGAAATACTCATAATAAACATTGAAAAGATACAAGTATTATATGTGGAACTTTAGATAAACTCTAAAATTCTCCTTAATGCAACTGTCAGATTTCAAAAAAGCTTTACAGCAAAAGCACACCATGCAATAATCTGAGTACGGCGCTCAGACTCAAAAACAAGCCATGCAGATACCCGCCATGTTGTGGAGTCAACAGAAGTCAGAAATAGCATTATAAACATTCACTTACCTTTGATGATCTTCATCAGAATGCACTCCCAGGAATCCCAGTTCCACAATGAATGTTTGTTTTGTTCGATAAAGTTCATTATTTATGTCCAAATACCTCCTTTTTGTTTACGCGTTTAGTAAACAAATCCAAAATCACGAGGCGCAGGCAAGTCCAGGCGAAAGTTCAGACGAAAAGTTCAAAAGTTATATTACAGTTCGTAGAAACATGTCAAACGATGTATAGAATCAGTCTTTAGGATGGTTTTAACATAAATCTTCAATAATGTTCCAACCAGATAATTACTTTGTCTTTAGAAATGCAATGGAACGCAGGTCTCTCTCATGGGTGCACATGTGATCAGCTCATGGCCTTCTGCCAGACCTCTTACTCAATCAGCTCTCATTCGCCCCCACTTCACAGTAGAAGCCTCAAACAAGGTTCTAAAGACTGTTGACATCTAGTTGAAGCCCTAGGAAGTGCAATATGTCCCCATAGGCATTGCCATTCGATAGGCAATGAGTTGAAAAACTACAAACCTCAGATTTCCCACTTCCTGGTTCGATTTTTCTCAGGTTTTCGCCTGCCAAATGAGTTCTGTTATACTCACAGACATCATTCAAACAGTTTTAGAAACTTCAGAGTGTTTTCAATCCAATACTACTAACAATATGCAAATATTAGCTTCTGGGCCTGAGTAGCAGGAAGTTTACTATGGGGACACTTTTCATCCGAACATGAAAATGCTGCCCCCTATCCCAAACAGGTTTTAATGATTAGTTGACCAGTTGAATCAGGTGCTAGCTGTGGAATAGAACGGCTGGGGGTCCCAGAGGAGAGGTTCGACTACCACTGTTCTATAACATGGAAGGGCTGGTGGGTCCCAGAGGAGAGGTTCGACTACCACTGTTCTATAACATGGAACTGCTGGTGGGTCCCAGAGGAGATGTTCGACTACCACTGTTCTATAACATGGAATGGCTGGTGGGTCCCCAGAGGTCTTCTACCACTGTTCTAAAACATGCAATATAACATGCTAACACACACACACACACATCCTAACGTCTCTCTATGCTGTGCTGTGATTGGTCAGTCTCCATGGGACAGCCGGCGCGCCAGCTGGTCTTCTATTGGCCGAGGTCCCAGCCTACAGCAGCGGAGGAGTCAATCAAGTGAGAGGGATTCTCTCCTGTCAGATGGGGCGGGGTCAGAATGGTCCAATCCCAGCTGGGGGTGGAGCAGGGAGGAGTCTTTCGACCTCCTGGACCAATCAGAGTATCTGACCGTGCCGATGCTCCGCCCACCTGACTGTAACGGGAAGACCTTTCACCTCCCTGACGCCGGGACCCTACGTTACTATAGCGACCACGAGGAGGAGGAGGAGGACGCTGAGGAGGTGAGTCTGTGTGTGTGTGTGTGTGTATGTGTGTGTTAGTGTATCCCTCTGGACAGTGTGTGTAGATATACATTATGTATGTATTGACTGTGTGTGTCTGACGCTGTGTGTGTCTTTGTGTGCGCGCGCGTGTGTGTGTGTGTGTGTGTGTGTGTGTGTGTGTGTGTGTTTCAGAGTGTGTGTTTGCGGGTGAAGCTGGTCCTGGAGCCCTATAAGCCCCAGTGGTGTAGAGATCATGAGGACTGGGCTCTCTACCTGTTCTCCCCATGTAACAGGTCAGGACACACACACACACACACACACACAGAGAGAGATAGATGCACACACACACACACACACACACACACACACACACACACACACACACAGAGAGATAGATGCACACACACACACACACATTCATGCACCACACACTTTCATTTGTGTTTTTTGTGTTTCATATATAAATGTTATTTTTCAATACCAGCTTCATGCAATATATATAATAATATATAAAATAATAATATTATTATGGACTGGCCCAGACTGGACTAGACTGGACTGGACTAGACTGGACCAGACTGGTCTGATTTAGACTAGACTGGACTGGTTTAGACTAGACTGGACTAGACTGGACTGGACTAGACTGGACCAGACGGGACTAGACTGGACTAGACTGGACTGGACTAGACTGGACCAGACTGGTCTGATTTAGACTAGACTGGACTGGTTTAGACTAGACTGGACTAGACTGGACCAGACGGGACTAGACTGGACTGGACTGGACTAGACTGGACTAGACTGGACTGGACTGGACTAGACTGGACCAGACGAGACTGGACTAGACTGGACTAGACGGGACTGGACTAGACTGGACCAGACTGGTCTGATTTAGACTAGACTGGACTAGACTGGACTAGACTGGACTGGACTAGACTGGACTAGACTGGACTGGACTAGACTGGACCAGACGGGACTAGACTGGACTAGACTGGACTAGACGGGACTGGACTAGACTGGACCAGACTGGTCTGATTTAGACTAGACTGGACTAGACTGGACTGGTTTAGACTAGACTGGACTAGACTGCACTGGTTTAGACTAGACTGGACTAGACTGGACTGATTTAGACTAGACTGGACTGGACTAGACTGGACTGGTTTAGACTAGACTGGACTAGACTTGACTGGACTAGCCTACACTAGAATGGTTTAGACTAGACTGGATTGGACTAGACTGGACTGGTTTAGACTGGACTGGACCAGACTGTACTGGTTTAGAATTGACTAGACTGGACTGGTTTAGGCTAGACTGGACTGGTTTAGACTAGACTGGACTGGTTAAGACTGGACTGGAATAGGCTGGACTGGTTTTTACTAGACTGGACTGGTTTAGGCTATACTGGACTAGACTGACTGGACTATAATAGACTGGACTAGACTGGACTAGAGTAGACTGGACTATAGTAGACTAAATTTGATTGGACTAGACTTTCTAGACAGGAGTAGACTGGACTAGACAGGTGTAGACTGGACTAGAATGACTAGAGTAGACTGGACTTGAGTAGACTGCACTAGACTGGCTAGACAGGAGTAGACTGGACTAGACAGGAGTAGACTGGACTATATTAGACTGGACTAGAGTAAACTGGACTAGAGTAGAGTAGACTGGACTAGAGTAGACTAGACTAGACTGGCTAGACAGAAGTAGACTGGACTAGACCGGACTAAACTGGACTTGTCTAGACTGTACTATAGTAGACTGGACTATAGTAGACTGGACTATAGTAGACTGGATTAGACTGGACTAGAGTAGACTGGACTATAGTAGACTAAAGTTGATTGGACTAGACTTTCTAGACAGGAGTAGACTGGACTAGACAGGTGTAGACTGGACTAGAATGACTAGACTAGACTGGACTTGAGTAGACTGGACTAGACTGGCTAGACAAGAGTAGACTGGACTAGACAGGAGTAGACTGGACTATATTAGGTTGGACTAGAGTAAACTGGACTAGAGTAGAGTAGACTGGACTAGAGTAGACTAGACCGGCTAGACAGAAGTAGACTGGACTAGACAGGAGTAGACTAGACTAGACCGGACTAGACTGGACTTGTCTAGACTGTACTATAGTAGACTGGACTATAGTAGACTGGACTATAGTAGACTGGATTAGACTGGACTATAGTAGACTGGGCTATAGTAGGCTAGGCTAGACTAGACTAAACTGGATTAAACTAGACTAACCTGGACTAGACTAAACAGGATTATACTAGACTATCCTGGACTAAACTGGACTGGACTAGAGTAGACTGGACTAGACTGGACTGGACTAGAGTAGACTGGACTAGACTGGATGAGACTAGACTCGACCGGACTAGACTAGACTAAACTGGACTGGGCTAGAGCGGACTAGACTAGACAGGACAGGACTAGACTAGACCAGACTGGACTGGGCTAGAGGCTCCAAGGATAAAGTAACATCTCATATGAATACAAGCTAGCTGCTGAATCTGGCACATTTATGGAAAATGTATTGATGTGTATTGTCTGTGTCAAATACATCTAATAATACATCTCTCCCTCTTCTTCTCTTCCTCTTTCTCCCTATCCCTCTCTCTGTCTCTCTCTCTTTCTTCTCACTCTCTGTCTCTGTCTCTCTCTCTCTCTCTCTCTCTCTCTCTCTCTCTATCCCCCCTCTCTCTCTCTCTCTCTCTCTCTTTCTTCTCACTCTTTGTCTCTCTCTCTCTCTCTCCCTATCCCCCCCTCTCTCTCTCTCTCCCTCTCTCTCTCTCTCTCTCTCTCTCTCTCTCCCTATCCCTCTGTCTCTCTCTCTCTCTCTCTCTCTCTCTCTGTCTCTCTGTCTCTCTCTCTCTTTCTTCTCACTCTCTGTCTCTGTCTCTCCCCCTGCCCCTCTCTCTCTCTCTCTCTCTCTCCCCCTCTCTCTCTTCCTCTCTCTCTGTCTCCCTCTTCCTCTCTCTCTCTCTATCTCTCTCTCTCTCTCTGTCTCTCTCTCTCTCTCTCTCTCGCTCTCTCTCTCTCTCTCGCATTCTCTCTCTGTCTCTCCCCCTCTCTCTCTCTCTCGCTCTCTCTCTCTCTCGCTCTCTCTCTCTCTGTCTCTGTCTCTCCCCCTCTCTCTCTCTCTCGCTCTCTCTCTCTCTCTCTGTCTCCCCCTCTCCCTGTCTCTCTCTCTATCTGTCCATCCATCCGTCTCTCTCTCTCTCTCTCTCTGTTTCTCCCCCTCCCACTCTCTCTCTCTCTGTCTTTCTCTCTCTCTCTCTCTCTCTATCTCTCTGTCTTTCTCTCTCTCTCTCTCTCTCTCTGTCTTTCTCTCTCTCTCTCTCTCTCTCTACTTTTTCTCTCTCTCTCTCTCTCTCTCTCTCCCCTCTCTCTCTCTCTCCCTCTCTCTCTCTCCCTCTCTCTCTCTCTTCCTCTCTCTCTCTGTCTCTCTCTCTCTCCCTGTCTCTCTCTCTCTCTCCCTGTCTCTCTCTCTCTCCCTCTCCCCCTCTCTCTCTCTCCATCCTCCCCAGGTTTCGTCAGTGGTGTCAAAGAGTGATAACTCACAAGATGTTTGATCACATAATCCTCCTTTTCATCTTCCTCAACTGCATCACCATCGCTCTGGAGAGACCAGACATACAGACACACAGTACAGTAAGACAATCACTCTGGAGAGACCAGACATACAGACACACAGTACAGTCAGACCATCACTCTGGAGAGACCAGACACACAGTACAGTCAGACCATCACTCTGGAGAGACCAGACACACAGTACAGTAACACCATCACTCTGGAGAGACCAGAAATACAGACACACAGTACAGTAAGACCATCACTCTGGAGAGACCAGACATACAGACACACAGTACAGTCAGACCATCACTCTGGAGAGACCAGGCTCACAGTACAGTCAGACAATCACTCTGGAGAGACCAGACATAAAGACACACAGTACAGTCAGACCATCACTCTGGAGAGACCAGACACACAGTACAGTCAGACCATCACTCTGGAGAGACCAGACACACAGTACAGTAAGACCATCACTCTGGAGAGACCAGACATACAGACACACAGTACAGTAGGACCATCACTCTGGAGAGACCAGACACACAGTACAGTAAGACCATCACTCTGGAGAGACCAGACACACAGACACATAGTACAGTAAGACCATCACTCTGGAGAGACCAGACACACAGACACACAGTACAATCAGACCATCACTCTGGAGAGACCAGACATACAGACACACAGTACAGTCAGACCATCACTCTGGAGAGACCAGACACATAGTACAGTAAGACCATCACTCTGGAGAGACCAGACATACAGACACACAGTACGATCAGACCATCACTCTGGAGAGACCAGACATACAGACACACAGTACAGTCAGACCATCACTCTGGAGAGACCAGACACATAGTACAGTAAGACCATCACTCTGGAGAGACCAGACATACAGACACACAGTACAGTCAGACCATCACTCTGGAGAGACCAGGCTCACAGTACAGTCAGACCATCACTCTGGAGAGACCAGACATACAGACACACAGTACAGTCAGACCATCACTCTGGAGAGACCAGACACACAGTACAGTAAGACCATCACTCTGGAGAGACCAGACACACAGACACATAGTACAGTAAGACCATCACTCTGGAGAGACCAGACACACAGACACACAGTACGATCAGACCATCACTCTGGAGAGACCAGACATACAGACACACAGTACAGTCAGACCATCACTCTGGAGAGACCAGACACACAGACACACAGTACAGTCAGACCATCACTCTGGAGAGACCAGATATACAGACACACAGTACAGTCAGACCATCACTCTGGAGAGACCAGACACACAGTACAGTCAGACCATCACTCTGGAGAGACCAGACACACAGTACAGTAAGACCATCACTCTGGAGAGACCAGACACACAGTACAGTCAGACCATCACTCTGGAGAGACCAGACACACATTACAGTCAGATAGACTAACCCTGTGTGTGTGTTGTGTTTTCACAGGAAGCTAGACAGACTAACCCTGTGTGTGTGTTGTGTTTTCACAGGAAGCTAGAAAGACTAACCCTGTGTGTGTGTTGTGTTTTCACAGGAAGCTAGACAGACTAACCCTGTGAGTGTGTTGTGTTTTCAGGAGAGAGTGTTCCTCAGTGTGTCCAACCATATCTTCACTGTGATCTTCATAGCAGAGATGACCGTTAAGGTAAGGTAACACATTTAGGTAAGGTAACACATTCAGTTAAGGTAACACATTTAGTTAAGGTAAGGTAACACATTTAGTTAAGGTAACACATTTAGTTAAGGTAACACATTTAGTTAAGGTAACACATTTAGGTAAGGTAACACATTTAGTTAAGGTAACACATTTAGTTAAGGTAAGGTAACACATTTAGTTAAGGTAAGGTAACACATTTAGTTAAGGTAACACATTTAGTTAAGGTAACACATTTAGTTAAGGTAACACATTTAGTTAAGGTAAGGTAACACATTTAGTTAAGGTAACACATTTAGTTAAGGTAAGGTAACACATTTAGTTAAGGTAACACATTTAGTTAAGGTAACACATTTAGTTAAGGTAAGGTAACACATTTAGTTAAGGTAACACATTTAGTTAATGTAACACATTTAGTTAAGGTAACACATTTAGTTAAGGTAACACATTTAGTTAAGGTAAGGTAACACATTTAGTTAAGGTAACACATTTAGTTAAAGTAACACATTTAGGTAAGGTAACACATTTAGTTAAGGTAAGGTAACACATTTAGTTAAGGTAACACATTTAGGGAACGTAACACATTTAGTTAAGGTAACACATTTAGGTAACGTAACACATTTAGTTAAGGTAACACATTTAGTTAAGGTAACGTAACACATTTAGTTAAGGTAACACATTTAGTTAAGGTAACACATTTAGTTGAGGTAACACATTTAGTTAAGGTAACACATTTAGGTAACGTAACACATTTAGTTAAGGTAACACATTTAGTTAAGGTAACGTAACACATTTAGTTAAGGTAACACATTTAGTTAAGGTAACACATTTAGTTAAGGTAAGGTAACACATTTAGTTAAGGTAACACATTTAGTTAAGGTAACACATTTAGTTAAGGTAACACATTTAGTTAAGGTAACACATTTAGTTAAGGTAACACATTTAGTTAAGGTAACACAATTAGTTAAGGTAACAGATTTAGTTAACGTAACACATTTAGTTAAGGTAACACATTTAGTTAAGGTAACACATTTAGTTAAGGTAACACATTTAGTTAAAGTAACACATTTAGTTAAGGTAACACATTTAGTTAAGGTAACACATTTAGTTAAGGTAACACAATTAGTTAAGGTAACAGATTTAGTTAACGTAACACATTTAGTTAAGGTAACACATTTAGTTAAGGTAACGTAACACATTTAGTTAAGGTAACACATTTAGTTAAGGTAACACATTTAGTTAAGGTAAGGTAACACATTTAGTTAAGGTAACACATTTAGTTAAGGTAACACATTTAGTTAAGGTAACACATTTAGTTAAGGTAACACATTTAGTTAAGGTAACACATTTAGTTAAGGTAACACATTTAGTTAAAGTAACACATTTAGTTAAGGTAACACATTTAGTTAAGGTAACACATTTAGTTAAGGTAACACATTTAGTTAAGGTAAGGTAACACATTTAGTTAAGGTAACACATTTAGTTAAGGTAACACATTTAGTTAAGGTAAGACATTTAGTTAAGGTAACACATTTAGTTAAGGTAACACATTTAGTTAAGGTAACGTAACACATTTAGATAATGTAACATATTTAGTTAAGGTAACACATTTAGTTAAGGTAACACATTTAGTTAAGGTAAGGTAACACATTTAGTTAAGGTAACACATTTAGTTAAGGTAACACATTTAGTTAAGGTAACACATTTAGTTAAGGTAAGGTAACACATTTAGTTAAGGTAACACATTTAGTTAAGGTAACACATTTAGTTAAGGTAACGTAACACATTTAGTTAAGATAACATAACACATTTTTTGTGTGTGTGTGTGTGTGTGTGTGTGTATAGGTGGTAGCCCAGGGTCTGTACTCAGGTGAAGCAGTCTATCTGAAGAGCAGCTGGAATGTTCTGGATGGACTGTTGGTGTTTGTATCTCTGCTGGACATTCTGGTTTCCATAGCATCCGCCGGCGGTAACCGTATCCTAGGAATCCTCAGAGTGCTGCGTCTCCTGCGCACCCTTCGACCCCTCAGGTGTGTACTGTACCTTGTGAAAACATTTTAACTAACTAATAACACCCTTGTCTTTCTGCCTTCGATACCAATGGGACTTGTCTCTCCCTGCTGTCTGTTTACTGTCACGTTAGCTTGTCTCTCCTAGCTGTCTGTTTACTGTCACGTTAGCTTGTCTCTCCTAGCTGTCTGTTTACTGTCACGTCAGCTTGTCTCTCCTAGCTGTCTGTTTACTGTCACGTCAGCTTGTCTCTCCTAGCTATCTGTTTACTGTCACGTCAGCTTGTCTCTCCTAGCTGTCTGTCACGTCAGCTTGTCTCTCCTAGCTGTCTGTCATGTTAGCTTGTCTCTCCTAGCTGTCTGTTTACTGTCACGTCAGCTTGTCTCTCCTAGCTGTCTGTCACGTCAGCTTGTCTCTCCTAGCTGTCTGTTTACTGTCACGTCAGCTTGTCTCTCCTAGCTGTCTGTCACGTCAGCTTGTCTCTCCTAGCTGTTGTTTACTGTCACGTCAGCTTGTCTCTCCTAGCTGTCTGTCACGTCAGCTTGTCTCTCCTAGCTGTCTGTTTACTGTCACGTCAGTTTGTCTCTCCTAGCTGTCTGTCACATCAGCTTGTCTCTCCTAGCTATCTGTCACATCAGCTTGTCTCTCCTAGCTATCTGTCACGTCAGCTTGTCTCTCCTAGCTATCTGTTTACTCTCACGTCAGCTTGTCTCTCCTAGCTATCTGTCACATCAGCTTGTCTCTCCTAGCTATCTGTCACGTCAGATTGTCTCTCCTAGCTGTCTGTTTATTGTCACGTCAGCTTGTCTCTCCTAGCTATCTGTTTACTGTCACGTCAGCTTGTCTCTCCTAGCTGTCTGTCACGTCAGCTTGTCTCTCCTAACCATCTGTTTACTGTCATGTCAGCTTGTCTCTCCTAGCTGTCTGTCACACCAGCTTGTCTCTCCTAGCTGTCTGTCACGTCAGCTTGTCTCTCCTAGCTGTCTGTCACGTCAACTTGTCTCTCCTAGCTGTCTGTCACGTCAGCTTGTCTCTCCTAGCTGTCTGTCACGTCAGCTTGTCTCTCCTAGCTGTCTGTCACGTCAGCTTGTCTCTCCTAGCTGTCTGTTTACTGTCACGTCAGTTTGTCTCTCCTAGCTGTCTGTCATGTCAGCTTGTCTCCCCTAGCTGTCTGTCATGTCAGCTTGTCTCTCCTAGCTGTCTGTCACGTCAGCTTGTCTCTCCTAGCTGTCTGTCACGTCAGCTTGTCTCTCCTAGCTGTCTGTCACGTCAGCTTGTCTCTCCTAGCTGTCTGTCACGTCAGCTTGTCTCTCCTAGCTGTCTGTTTACTATCACGTCAGTTTGTCTCTCCTAGCTGTCTGTCATGTCAGCTTGTCTCCCCTAGCTGTCTGTCATGTCAGCTTGTCTCTCCTAGCTGTCTGTCACGTCAGCTTGTCTCCCCTAGCTGTCTGTCATGTCAGCTTGTCTCTCCTAGCTGTCTGTCACGTCAGCTTGTCTCTCCTAGATGTCTGTCATGTCAGCCTGTCTCTCCTAGCTG
>NC_048581.1:2370002-2410002 GCF_013265735.2 Oncorhynchus mykiss | reverse complement strand
AGTACTGCTACAGGCCTCCAGGTCTGTTCTGGTAGTCCCCACATAGTACTGCTACAGGCCTCTGGTAGTCCCCACATAGTACTGCTACAGGCCTCTGGTAGTCCCCACATAGTACTGTTACAGGCCTCTGGTAGTCCCCACATAGTACTGCTATAGGCCTCTGGTAGTCCCCACATAGTACTGCTACAGGCCTCTGGTAGTCCTTACATAGTACTGCTACAGGCCTCCAGGTCTGTTCTGGTAGTCCCCACATAGTACTGCTACAGGCATCCAGGTCTATTCTGGTAGTCCCCACAGAGTACTGCTACAGGCATCCAGGTCTGTTCTGGTAGTCCCCACATAGTACTGCTACCGGCCTCCAGGTCTGTTCTGGTAGTCCCCACATAGTACTGCTACAGGCCTCTAGGTCTGTTCTGGTAGTCCCCACATAGTACTGCTACCGGCCTCTAGGTCTGTTCTGGTAGTCCCCACATAGTACTGCTACCGGCCTCCAGGTCTGTTCTGGTAGTCCCCACATAGTACTGCTACCGGCCTCCAGGTCTGTTCTGGTACTCCCCACATAGTACTGCTACCGGCCTCTGGTAGTCCCCACATAGTACTGCTACCGGCCTCTGGTAGTCCCCACAGAGTACTGCTACAGGCCTCCAGGTCTGTTCTGGTAGTCCCCACATAGCCCTGCTACAGGCCTCCAGGTCTGTTCTGGTAGTCCCCACATAGTACTGCTACAGGCCTCTGGTAGTCCCCACATAGTACTGCTACAGGCCTCTGGTACTCCCCACATAGTACTGCTACCGGCCTCCAGTACAACAGTAGATCCAATAAGTCCTGATGAGTGTTGAGGCAGTACAACAGTAGATCCAACTAGTCCTGATGAGTGTTGAGGCAGTACAACAGTAGATCCAATAAGTCCTGATGAGTGTTGAGGCAGTAGAACCAATAAGTCCTGATGAGTGTTGTGGCAGTAGAACAGTAGAACCAATAAGTCCTGATGAGTGTTGTGGCAGTACAACAGTAGAACCAATAAGTCCTGATGAGTGTTGAGGCAGTACAACAGTAGATCAAATAAGTCCTGATGAGTGTTGTGGCAGTAGAACAGTAGAACCAATAAGTCCTGATGAGTGTTGAGGCAGTACAACAGTAGAACCAATAAGTCCTGATGAGTGTTGAGGCAGTACAACAGTAGATCCAATAAGTCCTGATGAGTGTTGAGGCAGTACAACAGTAGATCCAATAAGTCCTGATGAGTGTTGAGGCAGTAGAACCAATAAGTCCTGATGAGTGTTGTGGCAGTACAACAGTAGAACCAATAAGTCCTGATGAGTGTTGAGGCAGTACAACAGTAGAACCAATAAGTCCTGATGAGTGTTGAGGCAGTACAACAATAGATCCAATAAGTCCTGATGAGTGTTGAGGCAGTAGAACCAATAAGTCCTGATGAGTGTTGTGGCAGTACAACAGTAGAACCAATAAGTCCTGATGAGTGTTGAGGCAGTACAACAGTAGAACCAATAAGTCCTGATGAGTGTTGAGGCAGTACAACAGTAGATCCAATAAGTCCTGATGAGTGTTGAGGCAGTACAACAGTAGATCCAATAAGTCCTGATGAGTGTTGAGGCAGTAGAACCAATAAGTCCTGATGAGTGTTGTGGCAGTACAACAGTAGAACCAATAAGTCCTGATGAGTGTTGTGGCAGTACAACAGTAGAACCAATAAGTCCTGATGAGTGTTGTGGCAGTACAACAGTAGATCCAATAAGTCCTGATGAGTGTTGTGGCAGTACAACAGTAGAACCAATAAGTCCTGATGAGTGTTGAGGCAGTACAACAGTAGATCCAATAAGTCCTGATGAGTGTTGAGGCAGTACAACAGTATATCCAATAAGTCCTGATGAGTGTTGAGGCAGTAGAACCAATAAGTCCTGATGAGTGTTGTGGCAGTACAACAGTAGAACCAATAAGTCCTGATGAGTGTTGTGGCAGTACAACAGTAGAACCAATAAGTCCTGATGAGTGTTGTGGCAGTACAACAGTAGATCCAATAAGTCCTGATGAGTGTTGAGGCAGTACAACAGTAGATCCAATAAGTCCTGATGAGTGTTGTGGCAGTACAACAGTAGATCCAATAAGTCCTGATGAGTGTTGAGGCAGTAGAACCAATAAGTCCTGATGAGTGTTGTGGCAGTACAACAGTAGATCCAATAAGTCCTGATGAGTGTTGAGGCAGTACAACAGTAGATCCAATAAGTCCTGATGAGTGTTGTGGCAGTAGATCCAATAAGTCCTGATGAGTGTTGTGGCAGTACAACAATAGATCCAATAAGTCCTGATGAGTGTTGTGGCAGTAGATCCAATAAGTTCTGATGAGTGTTGTGGCAGTACAACAGTAGAACCAATAAGTCCTGATGAGTGTTGTGGCAGTACAACAGTAGAACCAATAAGTCCTGATGAGTGTTGAGGCAGTACAACAGTAGATCCAATAAGTCCTGATGAGTGTTGAGGCAGTACAACAGTATATCCAATAAGTCCTGATGAGTGTTGAGGCAGTAGAACCAATAAGTCCTGATGAGTGTTGTGGCAGTACAACAGTAGAACCAATAAGTCCTGATGAGTGTTGTGGCAGTACAACAGTAGAACCAATAAGTCCTGATGAGTGTTGTGGCAGTACAACAGTAGATCCAATAAGTCCTGATGAGTGTTGAGGCAGTACAACAGTAGATCCAATAAGTCCTGATGAGTGTTGTGGCAGTACAACAGTAGATCCAATAAGTCCTGATGAGTGTTGAGGCAGTAGAACCAATAAGTCCTGATGAGTGTTGTGGCAGTACAACAGTAGATCCAATAAGTCCTGATGAGTGTTGAGGCAGTACAACAGTAGATCCAATAAGTCCTGATGAGTGTTGTGGCAGTAGATCCAATAAGTCCTGATGAGTGTTGTGGCAGTACAACAATAGATCCAATAAGTCCTGATGAGTGTTGTGGCAGTAGATCCAATAAGTCCTGATGAGTGTTGTGGCAGTACAACAGTAGAACCAATAAGTCCTGATGAGTGTTGTGGCAGTAGATCCAATAAGTCCTGATGAGTGTTGTGGCAGTACAACAGTAGATCCAATAAGTCCTGATGAGTGTTGAGGCAGTAGATCCAATAAGTCCTGATGAGTGTTGTGGCAGTACAACAGTAGATCCAATAAGTCCTGATGAGTGTTGTGGCAGTACAACAATAGATCCAATAAGTCCTGATGAGTGTTGTGGCAGTAGATCCAATAAGTCCTGATGAGTGTTGTGGCAGTACAACAGTAGAACCAATAAGTCCTGATGAGTGTTGTGGCAGTACAACAGTAGATCCAATAAGTCCTGATGAGTGTTGTGGCAGTACAACAGTAGATCCAATAAGTCCTGATGAGTGTTGAGGCAGTACAACAGTAGATCCAATAAGTCCTGATGATTGTTGAGGCAGTAGAACCAATAAGTCCTGATGAGTGTTGTGGCAGTACAACAGTAGAACCACTAAGTCCTGATGAGTGTTGTGGCAGTACAACAGTAGAACCAATAAGTCCTGATGAGTGTTGAGGCAGTACAACAGTAGAACCAATAAGTCCTGATGAGTGTTGTGGCAGTACAACAGTAGATCCAATAAGTCCTGATGAGTGTTGTGGCAGTACAACAGTAGATCCAATAAGTCCTGATGAGTGTTGAGGCAGTAGAACAGTAGAACCAATAAGTCCTGATGAGTGTTGAGGCAGTACAACAGTAGAACCAATAAGTCCTGATGAGTGTTGTGGCAGTACAACAGTAGAACCAATAAGTCCTGATGAGTGTTGTGGCAGTACAACTGTAGAACCAATAAGTCCTTATCTGTCTGTTTCTGATATTGTGGTTTATCTTCGTTCTCCAGCCGGTGAGGAACCACAACCCGTGGATGCTCCTGTTCTTCATCTCCTTCCTCCTCATCGTCAGTTTCTTCGTCCTCAACATGTTCGTGGGCGTCGTCGTGGAGAACTTCCACAAGTGTCGTCAGGACCAGGAGGAAGAGGAGGCCAAGGCCCGGGAGGAGAAGAGAGCCAAGAGAGCAGAGAAGAGGAGGAGGAGTAAGAGGGAGGGAGGGAGGGAGGGAGGGAGGGAGGGGAAGAGGGAGCCAAGAGAGCAGAGAGGAGGAGGAGGAGTAAGAGGGAGGGAGTGAGGGAGGGAGGGAGGGAGGGAGGGAGGAGAGCAGAGAGGAGGAGTAAGGTAGGGAGGGAGGGAATGAGGGAACGAGGGAGGGAGGGAGGGGAGAAGAGAGCCAAGAGAGCAGGGAGGGAGGGAGGGAGGGAGGGAGGGAAGACATGTTGCTCCTGAGTTAGGTGTGACACATACTGTTTCCTACAAACACACACACACACACACACACACACACACACACACACACACACACACACACACACACACACACACACACACACACACGGACCCAAACACACACAACCCTCTATCTGCAGTCTGTCGTAGTGTTCAGCTCAGTGACATAAACTTTCTGGCAAACAGAGACGCTTTTCTGGCCAAAGACACCTTGAGATGGTGATGGATAGGATGGAACTCCTGAGGCAGCAGTTTCATCTACACACACACACACACACACACGCACACGCACACGCAAAAACACACACAAACAGACACACGCACGCATACACACACACACACAAACACACATACACACACACACACACACACACACACACACACACACACACACACACACACACACACACACACACACACACACACACTGTCACAACTCTCTGGCAGTAGCTTCATCGATGAACTCATAGCAGAAGCATAAGGAGATTTTTACTGTTGTCCCTGAGACCTGATCTGCAGACGACCAGTTTAATGACCACTTTACTCTGTGCGTCTGTAACAGAGGCCCAGGAGAGGCCCAGTTTAATGACCAGGTTACTCTGTGTGTCTCTAACAGAAGCCCAGGAGAGGCCCAGTTTAATGACCAGGTTACTCTGTGTGTCTGTAACAGAGGCCCAGGAGAGGCCCAGTTTAATGACCAGGTTACTCTGTGTGTCTGTAACAGAGGCCCAGGAGAGGCCCAGTTTAATGACCAGGTTACTCTTTGTGTCTGTAACAGAGGCCCCGTTTAATGACCAGGTTACTCTGTGTGTCTGTAACAGAGGCCCAGGAGAGGACCAGTTAATGACCAGGTTACTCTTTGTGTCTATAACATAGGCCCAGTTTAATGACCAGGTTACTGTGTGTGTCTGTAACAGAGGCCCAGGAGAGGACCAGTTAATGACCAGGTTACTCTTTGTGTCTGTAACAGAGGCCCAGGAGAGGACCAGTTAATGACCAGGTTACTCTTTGTGTCTGTAACATAGGCCCAGTTTAATGACCAGGTTACTGTGTGTGTCTGTAACAGAGGCCCAGAAGAGGCCCAGTTTAATGACCAGGTTACTCTGTGTGTCTGTAACAGAGGCCCAGGAGAGGCCCAGTTTAATGACCAGGTTACGCAGTGTGTCTGTAACAGAGGCCAAAGTGAGGCCCAGTTTAATGACAAGGTTACTCTGTGTGTCTGTAACAGAGGCCCAGTAGAGGTCCAGTTTTATGACCAGGTTACTCTGTGTGTGCTTTGGAGAGGCCGAGTTTAATGACCAGGTTACTCTGTGTGTCTGTAACAGAGGCCCAGGAGAGGACCAGTTTAATGACCAGGTTACTCTGTGTGTCTGTAACAGAGGCCCAGGAGAGGCCCAGTTTAATGACCAGGTTACTCTCTGTGTCTTGTAACAGACGACCAGTTTAATGACCAGGTTACTTTGTGTGTCTGTAACAGAGGCCCAGGAGAGGCCCAGTTTAATGACCAGGTTACTCTGTGTGTCTGTAACAGAGGCCCAGGAAAGGCCCAGTTTAATGACCAGGTTACTCTTTGTGTCTGTAACAGAGGCCCAGGAGAGGCCCAGTTTAATGACCAGGTTACTCTCTGTGTCTGTAACAGAGGCCCAGGAGAGGACCAGTTAATGACCAGGTTACTCTTTGTGTCTGTAACAGAGGCCCAGTTTAATGACCAGGTTACTCTGTGTGTCTGTAACAGAGGCCCAGGAGAGGACCAGTTAATGACCAGGTTACTCTTTGTGTCTGTAACATAGGCCCAGTTTAATGACCAGGTTACTCTGTGTGTCTGTAACAGAGGCCCAGGAGAGGCCCAGTTTAATGACCAGGTTACTCTGTGTGTCTGTAACAGAGGCCCAGGAGAGGCCCAGTTTAATGACCAGGTTACTCTGTGTGTCTGTAACAGAGGCCAAAGTGAGGCCCAGTTTAATGACAAGGTTACTCTGTGTGTCTGTAACAGAGGCCCAGTAGAGGTCCAGTTTTATGACCAGGTTACTCTGTGTGTGCTTTGGAGAGGCCGAGTTTAATGACCAGGTTACTCTGTGTGTCTGTAACAGAGGCCCAGGAGAGGCCCAGTTTAATGACCAGGTTACTCTCTGTGTCTTGTAACAGACGACCAGTTTAATGACCAGGTTACTTTGTGTGTCTGTAACAGAGGCCCAGGAGAGGCCCAGTTTAATGACCAGGTTACTCTCTGTGTCTGTAACAGAGGCCCAGGAGAGGCCCAGTTTAATGACCAGGTTAATCTGTGTGTGTGTTCCAGAGGCCCAAGAGAGGTCCAGTTTAATGACCAGGTTACTCTGTGTGTCTGTAACAGAGGCCCAGGAGAGGCCCAGTTTAATGACCAGGTTACTCTGTGTGTCTGTAACAGAGGCCCAGGAGAGGCCAAGTTTAATGCCCAGGTTACTCTGTGTGTGGGTTGCAGAGGCCCAGGAGAGGCCCAGTTTAATGACCAGGTTACTCTGTGTGTCTGTAACAGAGGCCCAGGAGAGGCCCATTTTAATGACCAGGTTACTCTGTGTGTCTGTAACAGAGGCCCAGGAGAGGCCCTTTTTAATGACCAGGTTACTCTGTGTGTCTGTAACAGAGGCCCAGGAGAGGCCCAGTTTAATGACCAGGTTACTCTGTGTGTCTGTAAAAGAGGCCCAGTTTAATGACCAGGTTGCTCTGTGTGTCTGTAACAGAGGCCCAGGAGAGGCCCAGTTCAATGACCAGGTTACTCTCTGTGTCTGTAACAGAGGCCCAGGAGAGGCCCAGTTTAATGACCAGGTTACTCTGTGTGTCTGTAACAGAGGCCCAGGAGAGGCCCAGTTTAATGACCAGGTTACTCTGTGTGTCTGTAACAGAGGCCCAGGAAAGGCCCAGTTTAATGACCAGGTTACCCTGTGTGTCTGTAACAGAGGCCCAGTTTAATGACCAGGTTACTCTGTGTGTCTGTAACAGAGGCCCAGGAGAGGCCCAGTTCAATGACCAGGTTACTCTCTGTGTCTGTAACAGAGGCCCAGTTTAATGACCAGGTTACTCTGTGTGTCTGTAACAGAGGCCCAGGAGAGGCCCAGTTTAATGACCAGGTTACTCTGTGTGTCTGTAACAGAGGCCCAGTTTAATGACCAGGTTACTCTGTGTGTCTGTAACAGAGGCCCAGGAGAGGCCCGGTTTAATGACCAGGTTACTCTGTGTGTCTGTAACAGAGGCCCAGGAGAGGCCCAGTTTAATGACCAGGTTACTCTGTGTGTCTGTAACAGAGGCCCAGGAGAGGCCCAGTTTAATGACCAGGTTACTCTCTGTGTCTGTAACAGAGGCCCAGGAGAGGCCCAGTTTAATGACCAGGTTACTCTGTGTGTGCTTTGGAGAGGCCGAGTTTAATGACCAGGTTACTCTGTGTGTCTGTAACAGAGGCCCAGGAGAGGCCCAGTTTAATGACCAGGTTACTCTGTGTGTCTGTAACAGAGGCCCAGTAGAGGTCCAGTTTTATGACCAGGTTACTCTGTGTGTGCTTTGGAGAGGCCGAGTTTAATGACCAGGTTACTCTGTGTGTCTGTAACAGAGGCCCAGGAGAGGCCCAGTTTAATGACCAGGTTACTCTTTGTGTCTGTAACAGAGGCCCAGTTTAATGACCAGGTTACTCTGTGTGTCTGTAACAGAGGCCCAGGAGAGGACCAGTTAATGACCAGGTTACTCTTTGTGTCTATAACATAGGCCCAGTTTAATGACCAGGTTACTGTGTGTGTCTGTAACAGAGGCCCAGGAGAGGACCAGTTAATGACCAGGTTACTCTTTGTGTCTGTAACAGAGGCCCAGGAGAGGACCAGTTAATGACCAGGTTACTCTTTGTGTCTGTAACATAGGCCCAGTTTAATGACCAGGTTACTGTGTGTGTCTGTAACAGAGGCCCAGAAGAGGCCCAGTTTAATGACCAGGTTACTCTGTGTGTCTGTAACAGAGGCCCAGGAGAGGCCCAGTTTAATGACCAGGTTACGCAGTGTGTCTGTAACAGAGGCCAAAGTGAGGCCCAGTTTAATGACAAGGTTACTCTGTGTGTCTGTAACAGAGGCCCAGTAGAGGTCCAGTTTTATGACCAGGTTACTCTGTGTGTGCTTTGGAGAGGCCGAGTTTAATGACCAGGTTACTCTGTGTGTCTGTAACAGAGGCCCAGGAGAGGACCAGTTTAATGACCAGGTTACTCTGTGTGTCTGTAACAGAGGCCCAGGAGAGGCCCAGTTTAATGACCAGGTTACTCTCTGTGTCTTGTAACAGACGACCAGTTTAATGACCAGGTTACTTTGTGTGTCTGTAACAGAGGCCCAGGAGAGGCCCAGTTTAATGACCAGGTTACTCTGTGTGTCTGTAACAGAGGCCCAGGAAAGGCCCAGTTTAATGACCAGGTTACTCTTTGTGTCTGTAACAGAGGCCCAGGAGAGGCCCAGTTTAATGACCAGGTTACTCTCTGTGTCTGTAACAGAGGCCCAGGAGAGGACCAGTTAATGACCAGGTTACTCTTTGTGTCTGTAACAGAGGCCCAGTTTAATGACCAGGTTACTCTGTGTGTCTGTAACAGAGGCCCAGGAGAGGACCAGTTAATGACCAGGTTACTCTTTGTGTCTGTAACATAGGCCCAGTTTAATGACCAGGTTACTCTGTGTGTCTGTAACAGAGGCCCAGGAGAGGCCCAGTTTAATGACCAGGTTACTCTGTGTGTCTGTAACAGAGGCCCAGGAGAGGCCCAGTTTAATGACCAGGTTACTCTGTGTGTCTGTAACAGAGGCCAAAGTGAGGCCCAGTTTAATGACAAGGTTACTCTGTGTGTCTGTAACAGAGGCCCAGTAGAGGTCCAGTTTTATGACCAGGTTACTCTGTGTGTGCTTTGGAGAGGCCGAGTTTAATGACCAGGTTACTCTGTGTGTCTGTAACAGAGGCCCAGGAGAGGCCCTTTTTAATGACCAGGTTACTCTGTGTGTCTGTAACAGAGGCCCAGGAGAGGCCCATTTTAATGACCAGGTTACTCTGTGTGTCTGTAAAAGAGGCCCAGTTTAATGACCAGGTTACTCTGTGTGTCTGTAACAGAGGCCCAGGAGAGGCCCAGTTCAATGACCAGGTTACTCTCTGTGTCTGTAACAGAGGCCCAGGAGAGGCCCAGTTTAATGACCAGGTTACTCTGTGTGTCTGTAACAGAGACCCAGTTTAATGACCAGGTTACTCTCTGTGTCTGTAACAGAGGCCCAGGAGAGGCCCAGTTTAATGCCCAGGTTACTCTGTGTGTGTGTTGCAGAGGCCCAGGAGAGGCCCAGTTTAATGACCAGGTTACTATGTTTGTGTGTTCCAGAGGCCCAGGGGAGGCCCAGTTTAATGACCAGGTTACTCTGTGTGTCTGTAACTGAGGCCCAGTTTAATGACCAGGTTACTCTGTGTGTCTGTAACAGAGGCCCAGTTTAATGACCAGGTTACTCTGTGTGTCTGTAACAGAGGCCCAGGAGAGGCCCAGATCAATGACCAGGTTACTCTCTGTGTCTGTAACAGAGGCCCAGGAGAGGCCCAGTTTAATGACCAGGTTACTCTGTGTGTCTGTAACAGAGGCCCAGTTTAATGACCAGGTTACTCTGTGTGTCTGTAACAGAGGCCCAGGAGAGGCCCGGTTTAATGACCAGGTTACTCTGTGTGTCTGTAACAGAGGCCCAGTTTAATGACCAGGTTACTCTCTCTGTCTGTAACAGAGGCCCAGGAGAGGCCCAGTTTAATGATCAGGTTACTCTGTGTGTCTGTAACAGAGGCCCAGGAGAGGCCCAGTTTAATGACCAGGTTACTCTGTGTGTCTGTAACAGAGGCCCAGGAGAGGCCCTTTTTAATGACCAGGTTACTCTGTGTGTCTGTAACAGAGTACCAGGAGAGGCCCAGTTTAATGACCAGGTTACTCTGTGTGTCTGTAACAGAGGCCCAGTTTAATGACCAGGTTACTCTGTGTGTCTGTAACAGAGGCACAGGAGAGGCCCAGTTCAATGACCAGGTTACTCTCTGTGTCTGTAACAGAGGCCCAGGAGAGGCCCAGTTTAATGACCAGGTTACTCTGTGTGTCTGTAACAGAGGCCCAGGAGAGGCCCAGTTTAATGACCAGGTTACTCTGTGTGTCTGTAACAGAGGCCCAGTTTAATGACCAGGTTACTCTCTCTGTCTGTAACAGAGGCCCAGGAGAGGCCCAGTTTAATGACCAGGTTACTCTGTGTGTCTGTAACAGAGGCCCAGGAGAGGCCCTTTTTAATGACCAGGTTACTCTGTGTGTCTGTAACAGAGGCCCAGGAGAGGCCCATTTTAATGACCAGGTTACTCTGTGTGTCTGTAACAGAGGCCCAGTTTAATGACCAGGTTACTCTGTGTGTCTGTAACAGAGGCCCAGGAGAGGCCCAGTTTAATGACCAGGTTACTCTGTGTGTCTGTAACAGAGGCCCAGGAGAGGCCCAGTTCAATGACCAGGTTACTCTCTGTGTCTGTAACAGAGGCCCAGGAGAGGCCCAGTTTAATGACCAGGTTACTCTGTGTGTCTGTAACAGAGGCCCAGGCGAGGCCCAGTTTAATGACCAGGTTACTCTCTGTGTCTGTAACAGAGGCCCAGGAGAGGCCCAGTTTAATGACTAGGTTACTCTGTGTGTCTGTAACAGAGGCCCAGTTTAATGACTAGGTTACTCTGTGTGTCTGTAACAGAGGCCCAGTAGAGGCCCAGTTTAATTACCAGGTTACTCTCTGTGTCTGTAACAGAGGCCCAGTTTAATGACCAGGTTACTCTGTGTGTCTGTAACAGAGGCCCAGTTTAATGACCAGGTTTCTCCGTGTGTCTGTAACAGAGGCCCGGGCGAGGTCCAGTTTAATGACCAGGTTAATCTGTGTGTGTGTTCCCGAGGCCCAGGAGAGGTCCAGTTTAATGAACAGGTTACTCTGTGTGTCTGTAACAGAGGCCCAGGAGAGGCCCAGTTTAATGCCCAGGTTACTCTGTGTGTGTGTTGCAGAGGCCCAGGAGAGGCCCAGTTTAATGACCAGGTTACTATGTTTGTGTGTTCCAGAGGCCCAGGGGAGGCCCAGTTTAATGACCAGGTTACTCTGTGTGTCTGTAACAGAGGCCCAGTTTAATGACCAGGTTACTCTGTGTGTCTCCAACAGAGGCCCAGTTTAATGACCAGGTTACTCTCTCTGTCTGTAACAGAGGCCCAGGAGAGGCCCAGTTTAATGACCAGGTTACTCTGTGTGTCTGTAACAGAGGCCCAGGAGAGGCCCTTTTTAATGACCAGGTTACTCTGTGTGTCTGTAACAGAGGCCCAGGAGAGGCCCAGTTTAATGACCAGGTTACTCTGTGTGTCTGTAACAGAGGCCCAGTTTAATGACCAGGTTACTCTGTGTGTCTGTAACAGAGGCCCAGAAGAGGCCCAGATCAATGACCAGGTTACTCTCTGTGTCTGTAACAGAGGCCCAGGAGAGGCCCAGTTTAATGACCAGGTTACTCTGTGTGTCTGTAACAGAGGCCCAGGAGAGGCCCAGTTTAATGACCAGGTTACTCTGTGTGTCTGTAACAGAGGCCCAGTTTAATGACCAGGTTTCTCCGTGTGTCTGTAACAGAGGCCCGGGCGAGGTCCAGTTTAATGACCAGGTTAATCTGTGTGTGTGTTCCAGAGGCCCAGGAGAGGTCCAGTTTAATGAACAGGTTACTCTGTGTGTCTGTAACAGAGGCCCAGGAGAGGCCCAGTTTAATGCCCAGGTTACTCTGTGTGTGTGTTGCAGAGGCCCAGGAGAGGCCCAGTTTAATGACCAGGTTACTATGTTTGTGTGTTCCAGAGGCCCAGGGGAGGCCCAGTTTAATGACCAGGTTACTCTGTGTGTCTGTAACAGAGGCCCAGTTTAATGACCAGGTTACTCTGTGTGTCTCCAACAGAGGCCCAGTTTAATGACCAGGTTACTCTCTCTGTCTGTAACAGAGGCCCAGGAGAGGCCCAGTTTAATGACCAGGTTACTCTGTTTGTCTGTAACAGAGGCCCAGGAGAGGCCCTTTTTAATGACCAGGTTACTCTGTGTGTCTGTAACAGAGGCCCAGGAGAGGCTCAGTTTAATGACCAGGTTACTCTGTGTGTCTGTAACAGAGGCCCAGTTTAATGACCAGGTTACTCTGTGTGTCTGTAACAGAGGCCCAGGAGAGGCCCAGATCAATGACCAGGTTACTCTCTGTGTCTGTAACAGAGGCCCAGGAGAGGCCCAGTTTAATGACCAGGTTACTCTGTGTGTCTGTAACAGAGGCCCAGTTTAATGACCAGGTTACTCTGTGTGTCTGTAACAGAGGCCCAGGAGAGGCCCGGTTTCATGACCAGGTTACTCTGTGTGTCTGTAACAGAGGCCCAGTTTAATGACCAGGTTACTCTCTCTGTCTGTAACAGAGGCCCAGGAGAGGCCCAGTTTAATGATCAGGTTACTCTGTGTGTCTGTAACAGAGGCCCAGGAGAGGCCCAGTTTAATGACCAGGTTACTCTGTGTGTCTGTAACAGAGTCCCAGGAGAGGCCCTTTTTAATGACCAGGTTACTCTGTGTGTCTGTAACAGAGTACCAGGAGAGGCCCAGTTTAATGACCAGGTTACTCTGTGTGTCTGTAACAGAGGCACAGGAGAGGCCCAGTTCAATGACCAGGTTACTCTCTGTGTCTCTAACAGAGGCCCAGGAGAGGCCCAGTTTAATGACCAGGTTACTCTGTGTGTCTGTAACAGAGGCCCAGGAGAGGCCCAGTTTAATGACCAGGTTACTCTGTGTGTCTGTAACAGAGGCCCAGTTTAATGACCAGGTTACTCTCTCTGTCTGTAACAGAGGCCCAGGAGAGGCCCAGTTTAATGACCAGGTTACTCTGTGTGTCTGTAACAGAGGCCCAGGAGAGGCCCAGTTCAATGACCAGGTTACTCTCTGTGTCTGTAACAGAGGCCCAGGAGAGGCCCAGTTTAATGACCAGGTTACTCTGTGTGTCTGTAACAGAGGCCCAGGAGAGGCCCTTTTTAATGACCAGGTTACTCTGTGTGTCTGTAACAGAGGCCCAGGAGAGGCCCATTTTAATGACCAGGTTACTCTGTGTGTCTGTAACAGAGGCCCAGTTTAATGACCAGGTTACTCTGTGTGTCTGTAACAGAGGCCCAGGAGAGGCCCAGTTCAATGACCAGGTTACTCTCTGTGTCTGTAACAGAGGCCCAGGAGAGGCCCAGTTTAATGACCAGGTTACTCTGTGTGTCTGTAACAGAGACCCAGTTGAATGACCAGGTTACTCTGTGTGTCTGTAACAGAGGCCCAGGAGAGGCCCGGTTTAATGACCAGTTTACTCTCTGTGTCTGTAACAGAGGCCCAGGAGAGGCCCAGTTTAATGATCAGGTTACTCTGTGTGTCTGTAACAGAGGCCCAGGAGAGGCCCAGTTTAATGACCAGGTTACTCTGTGTGTCTGTAACAGAGGCCCAGGAAAGGCCCAGTTTAATGACCAGGTTACTCTGTGTGTCTGTAACAGAGGCCCAGGAGAGGCCCAGTTCAATGACCAGGTTACTCTCTGTGTCTGTAACAGAGGCCCAGGAGAGGCCCAGTTTAATGACCAGGTTACTCTGTGTGTCTGTAACAGAGGCCCAGTTTAATGACCAGGTTACTCTGTGTGTCTGTAACAGAGGCCCAGGAGAGGCCCGGTTTAATGACCAGGTTACTCTGTGTGTCTGTAACAGAGGCCCAGGAGAGGCCCAGTTTAATGACCAGGTTACTCTCTGTGTCTGTAACAGAGGCCCAGGAGAGGCCCAGTTTAATGACCAGGTTACTCTGTGTGTCTGTAACAGAGGCCCAGGCGAGGCCCAGTTTAATGACCAGGTTACTCTGTGTGTCTGTAACAGAGGCCCAGTTTAATGACCAGGTTACTCTGTGTGTGTGTTCCAGAGGCCCAGGAGAGGTCCAGTTTAATGACCAGGTTACTCTGTGTGTCTGTAACAGAGGCCCAGGAGAGGCCCAGTTTAATGACCAGGTTACTCTGTGTGTCTGTAACAGAGGCCCAGTTTAATGACCAGGTTACTCTGTGTGTCTGTAACAGAGGCCCAGGAGAGGCCCAGTTTAATTACCAGGTTACTCTCTGTGTCTGTAACAGAGGCCCAGTTTAATGACCAGGTTACTCTGTGTGTCTGTAACAGAGGCCCAGTTTAATGACCAGGTTTCTCCGTGTGTCTGTAACAGAGGCCCGGGCGAGGTCCAGTTTAATGACCAGGTTAATCTGTGTGTGTGTTCCAGAGGCCCAGGAGAGGTCCAGTTTAATGAACAGGTTACTCTGTGTGTCTGTAACAGAGGCCCAGGAGAGGCCCAGTTTAATGCCCAGGTTACTCTGTGTGTGTGTTGCAGAGGCCCAGGAGAGGCCCAGTTTAATGACCAGGTTACTCTCTGTGTCTGTAACAGAGGCCCAGGAGAGGCCCAGTTTAATGATCAGGTTACTCTGTGTGTCTGTAACAGAGGCCCAGGAGAGGCCCAGTTTAATGACCAGGTTACTCTGTGTGTCTGTAACAGAGGCCCAGGAAAGGCCCAGTTTAATGACCAGCTTACTCTGTGTGTCTGTAACAGAGGCCCAGGAGAGGCCCAGTTCAATGACCAGGTTACTCTCTGTGTCTGTAACAGAGGCCCAGGAGAGGCCCAGTTTAATGACCAGGTTACTCTGTGTGTCTGTAACAGAGGCCCAGTTTAATGACCAGGTTACTCTGTGTGTCTGTAACAGAGGCCCAGGAGAGGCCCGGTTTAATGACCAGGTTACTCTGTGTGTCTGTAACAGAGGCCCAGGAGAGGCCCAGTTTAATGACCAGGTTACTCTCTGTGTCTGTAACAGAGGCCCAGGAGAGGCCCAGTTTAATGACCAGGTTACTCTGTGTGTCTGTAACAGAGGCCCAGGCGAGGCCCAGTTTAATGACCAGGTTACTCTGTGTGTCTGTAACAGAGGCCCAGTTTAATGACCAGGTTACTCTGTGTGTGTGTTCCAGAGGCCCAGGAGAGGTCCAGTTTAATGACCAGGTTACTCTGTGTGTCTGTAACAGAGGCCCAGGAGAGGCCCAGTTTAATGACCAGGTTACTCTGTGTGTCTGTAACAGAGGCCCAGTTTAATGACCAGGTTACTCTGTGTGTCTGTAACAGAGGCCCAGGAGAGGCCCAGTTTAATTACCAGGTTACTCTCTGTGTCTGTAACAGAGGCCCAGTTTAATGACCAGGTTACTCTGTGTGTCTGTAACAGAGGCCCAGTTTAATGACCAGGTTTCTCCGTGTGTCTGTAACAGAGGCCCGGGCGAGGTCCAGTTTAATGACCAGGTTAATCTGTGTGTGTGTTCCAGAGGCCCAGGAGAGGTCCAGTTTAATGAACAGGTTACTCTGTGTGTCTGTAACAGAGGCCCAGGAGAGGCCCAGTTTAATGCCCAGGTTACTCTGTGTGTGTGTTGCAGAGGCCCAGGAGAGGCCCAGTTTAATGACCAGGTTACTCTGTTTGTCTGTAACAGAGGCCCAGGAGAGGCCCAGTTTAATTACCAGGTTACTCTCTGTGTCTGTAACAGAGGCCCAGTTTAATGACCAGGTTACTCTGTGTGTCTATAACAGAGGCCCAGTTTAATGACCAGGTTTCTCCGTGTGTCTGTAACAGAGGCCCGGGCGAGGTCCAGTTTAATGACCAGGTTAATCTGTGTGTGTGTTCCAGAGGCCCAGGAGAGGTCCAGTTTAATGAACAGGTTACTCTGTGTGTCTGTAACAGAGGCCCAGGAGAGGCCCAGTTTAATGCCCAGGTTACTCTGTGTGTGTGTTGCAGAGGCCCAGGAGAGGCCCAGTTTAATGACCAGGTTACTCTGTTTGTGTGTTCCAGAGGCCCAGGGGAGGCCCAGTTTAATGACCAGGTTACTCTGTGTGTCTGTAACAGAGGCCCAGGAGAGGCCCAGTTTAATGACCAGGTTACTCTATTTGTCTGTAACAGAGGCCCAGTTTAATGACCAGGTTACTCTCTCTGTCTGTAACAGAGGCCCAGGAGAGGCCCAGTTTAATGACCAGGTTACTCTGTGTGTCTGTAACAGAGGCCCAGGAGAGGCCCTTTTTAATGACCAGGTTACTCTGTGTGTCTGTAACAGAGGCCCAGGAGAGGCCCAGTTTAATGCCCAGGTTACTCTGTGTGTGTGTTGCAGAGGCCCAGGAGTGGCCCAGTTTAATGACCAGGTTACTATGTTTGTGTGTTCCAGAGGCCCAGGGGAGGCCCAGTTTAATGACCAGGTTACTCTGTGTGTCTGTAACAGAGGCCCAGTTTAATGACCAGGTTACTCTGTGTGTCTCCAACAGAGGCCCAGTTTAATGACCAGGTTACTCTCTCTGTCTGTAACAGAGGCCCAGGAGAGGCCCAGTTTAATGACCAGGTTACTCTGTGTGTCTGTAACAGAGGCCCAGGAGAGGCCCTTTTTAATGACCAGGTTACTCTGTGTGTCTGTAACAGAGGCCCAGGAGAGGCCCAGTTTAATGACCAGGTTACTCTGTGTGTCTGTAACAGAGGCCCAGTTTAATGACCAGGTTACTCTGTGTGTCTGTAACAGAGGCCCAGGAGAGGCCCAGATCAATGACCAGGTTACTCTCTGTGTCTGTAACAGAGGCCCAGGAGAGGCCCAGTTTAATGACCAGGTTACTCTGTGTGTCTGTAACAGAGGCCCAGGAGAGGCCCAGTTTAATGACCAGGTTACTCTGTGTGTCTGTAACAGAGGCCCAGTTTAATGACCAGGTTTCTCCGTGTGTCTGTAACAGAGGCCCGGGCGAGGTCCAGTTTAATGACCAGGTTAATCTGTGTGTGTGTTCCAGAGGCCCAGGAGAGGTCCAGTTTAATGAACAGGTTACTCTGTGTGTCTGTAACAGAGGCCCAGGAGAGGCCCAGTTAATGCCCAGGTTACTCTGTGTGTGTGTTGCAGAGGCCCAGGAGAGGCCCAGTTTAATGACCAGGTTACTATGTTTGTGTGTTCCAGAGGCCCAGGGGAGGCCCAGTTTAATGACCAGGTTACTCTGTGTGTCTGTAACAGAGGCCCAGTTTAATGACCAGGTTACTCTGTGTGTCTCCAACAGAGGCCCAGTTTAATGACCAGGTTACTCTCTCTGTCTGTAACAGAGGCCCAGGAGAGGCCCAGTTTAATGACCAGGTTACTCTGTTTGTCTGTAACAGAGGCCCAGGAGAGGCCCTTTTTAATGACCAGGTTACTCTGTGTGTCTGTAACAGAGGCCCAGGAGAGGCTCAGTTTAATGACCAGGTTACTCTGTGTGTCTGTAACAGAGGCCCAGTTTAATGACCAGGTTACTCTGTGTGTCTGTAACAGAGGCCCAGGAGAGGCCCAGATCAATGACCAGGTTACTCTCTGTGTCTGTAACAGAGGCCCAGGAGAGGCCCAGTTTAATGACCAGGTTACTCTGTGTGTCTGTAACAGAGGCCCAGTTTAATGACCAGGTTACTCTGTGTGTCTGTAACAGAGGCCCAGGAGAGGCCCGGTTTCATGACCAGGTTACTCTGTGTGTCTGTAACAGAGGCCCAGTTTAATGACCAGGTTACTCTCTCTGTCTGTAACAGAGGCCCAGGAGAGGCCCAGTTTAATGATCAGGTTACTCTGTGTGTCTGTAACAGAGGCCCAGGAGAGGCCCAGTTTAATGACCAGGTTACTCTGTGTGTCTGTAACAGAGGCCCAGGAGAGGCCCTTTTTAATGACCAGGTTACTCTGTGTGTCTGTAACAGAGTACCAGGAGAGGCCCAGTTTAATGACCAGGTTACTCTGTGTGTCTGTAACAGAGGCACAGGAGAGGCCCAGTTCAATGACCAGGTTACTCTCTGTGTCTCTAACAGAGGCCCAGGAGAGGCCCAGTTTAATGACCAGGTTACTCTGTGTGTCTGTAACAGAGGCCCAGGAGAGGCCCAGTTTAATGACCAGGTTACTCTGTGTGTCTGTAACAGAGGCCCAGTTTAATGACCAGGTTACTCTCTCTGTCTGTAACAGAGGCCCAGGAGAGGCCCAGTTTAATGACCAGGTTACTCTGTGTGTCTGTAACAGAGGCCCAGGAGAGGCCCAGTTCAATGACCAGGTTACTCTCTGTGTCTGTAACAGAGGCCCAGGAGAGGCCCAGTTTAATGACCAGGTTACTCTGTGTGTCTGTAACAGAGGCCCAGGAGAGGCCCTTTTTAATGACCAGGTTACTCTGTGTGTCTGTAACAGAGGCCCAGGAGAGGCCCATTTTAATGACCAGGTTACTCTGTGTGTCTGTAACAGAGGCCCAGTTTAATGACCAGGTTACTCTGTGTGTCTGTAACAGAGGCCCAGGAGAGGCCCAGTTCAATGACCAGGTTACTCTCTGTGTCTGTAACAGAGGCCCAGGAGAGGCCCAGTTTAATGACCAGGTTACTCTGTGTGTCTGTAACAGAGACCCAGTTGAATGACCAGGTTACTCTGTGTGTCTGTAACAGAGGCCCAGGAGAGGCCCTTTTTAATGACCAGGTTACTCTGTGTGTCTGTAACAGAGGCCCAGGAGAGGCCCAGTTTAATGCCCAGGTTACTCTGTGTGTGTGTTGCAGAGGCCCAGGAGAGGCCCAGTTTAATGACCAGGTTACTATGTTTGTGTGTTCCAGAGGCCCAGGGGAGGCCCAGTTTAATGACCAGGTTACTCTGTGTGTCTGTAACAGAGGCCCAGTTTAATGACCAGGTTACTCTGTGTGTCTCCAACAGAGGCCCAGTTTAATGACCAGGTTACTCTCTCTGTCTGTAACAGAGGCCCAGGAGAGGCCCAGTTTAATGACCAGGTTACTCTGTGTGTCTGTAACAGAGGCCCAGGAGAGGCCCTTTTTAATGACCAGGTTACTCTGTGTGTCTGTAACAGAGGCCCAGGAGAGGCCCAGTTTAATGACCAGGTTACTCTGTGTGTCTGTAACAGAGGCCCAGTTTAATGACCAGGTTACTCTGTGTGTCTGTAACAGAGGCCCAGGAGAGGCCCAGATCAATGACCAGGTTACTCTCTGTGTCTGTAACAGAGGCCCAGGAGAGGCCCAGTTTAATGACCAGGTTACTCTGTGTGTCTGTAACAGAGGCCCAGGAGAGGCCCAGTTTAATGACCAGGTTACTCTGTGTGTCTGTAACAGAGGCCCAGTTTAATGACCAGGTTTCTCCGTGTGTCTGTAACAGAGGCCCGGGCGAGGTCCAGTTTAATGACCAGGTTAATCTGTGTGTGTGTTCCAGAGGCCCAGGAGAGGTCCAGTTTAATGAACAGGTTACTCTGTGTGTCTGTAACAGAGGCCCAGGAGAGGCCCAGTTAATGCCCAGGTTACTCTGTGTGTGTGTTGCAGAGGCCCAGGAGAGGCCCAGTTTAATGACCAGGTTACTATGTTTGTGTGTTCCAGAGGCCCAGGGGAGGCCCAGTTTAATGACCAGGTTACTCTGTGTGTCTGTAACAGAGGCCCAGTTTAATGACCAGGTTACTCTGTGTGTCTCCAACAGAGGCCCAGTTTAATGACCAGGTTACTCTCTCTGTCTGTAACAGAGGCCCAGGAGAGGCCCAGTTTAATGACCAGGTTACTCTGTTTGTCTGTAACAGAGGCCCAGGAGAGGCCCTTTTTAATGACCAGGTTACTCTGTGTGTCTGTAACAGAGGCCCAGGAGAGGCTCAGTTTAATGACCAGGTTACTCTGTGTGTCTGTAACAGAGGCCCAGTTTAATGACCAGGTTACTCTGTGTGTCTGTAACAGAGGCCCAGGAGAGGCCCAGATCAATGACCAGGTTACTCTCTGTGTCTGTAACAGAGGCCCAGGAGAGGCCCAGTTTAATGACCAGGTTACTCTGTGTGTCTGTAACAGAGGCCCAGTTTAATGACCAGGTTACTCTGTGTGTCTGTAACAGAGGCCCAGGAGAGGCCCGGTTTCATGACCAGGTTACTCTGTGTGTCTGTAACAGAGGCCCAGTTTAATGACCAGGTTACTCTCTCTGTCTGTAACAGAGGCCCAGGAGAGGCCCAGTTTAATGATCAGGTTACTCTGTGTGTCTGTAACAGAGGCCCAGGAGAGGCCCAGTTTAATGACCAGGTTACTCTGTGTGTCTGTAACAGAGGCCCAGGAGAGGCCCTTTTTAATGACCAGGTTACTCTGTGTGTCTGTAACAGAGTACCAGGAGAGGCCCAGTTTAATGACCAGGTTACTCTGTGTGTCTGTAACAGAGGCACAGGAGAGGCCCAGTTCAATGACCAGGTTACTCTCTGTGTCTCTAACAGAGGCCCAGGAGAGGCCCAGTTTAATGACCAGGTTACTCTGTGTGTCTGTAACAGAGGCCCAGGAGAGGCCCAGTTTAATGACCAGGTTACTCTGTGTGTCTGTAACAGAGGCCCAGTTTAATGACCAGGTTACTCTCTCTGTCTGTAACAGAGGCCCAGGAGAGGCCCAGTTTAATGACCAGGTTACTCTGTGTGTCTGTAACAGAGGCCCAGGAGAGGCCCAGTTCAATGACCAGGTTACTCTCTGTGTCTGTAACAGAGGCCCAGGAGAGGCCCAGTTTAATGACCAGGTTACTCTGTGTGTCTGTAACAGAGGCCCAGGAGAGGCCCTTTTTAATGACCAGGTTACTCTGTGTGTCTGTAACAGAGGCCCAGGAGAGGCCCATTTTAATGACCAGGTTACTCTGTGTGTCTGTAACAGAGGCCCAGTTTAATGACCAGGTTACTCTGTGTGTCTGTAACAGAGGCCCAGGAGAGGCCCAGTTCAATGACCAGGTTACTCTCTGTGTCTGTAACAGAGGCCCAGGAGAGGCCCAGTTTAATGACCAGGTTACTCTGTGTGTCTGTAACAGAGACCCAGTTGAATGACCAGGTTACTCTGTGTGTCTGTAACAGAGGCCCAGGAGAGGCCCGGTTTAATGACCAGTTTACTCTCTGTGTCTGTAACAGAGGCCCAGGAGAGGCCCAGTTTAATGATCAGGTTACTCTGTGTGTCTGTAACAGAGGCCCAGGAGAGGCCCAGTTTAATGACCAGGTTACTCTGTGTGTCTGTAACAGAGGCCCAGGAAAGGCCCAGTTTAATGACCAGGTTACTCTGTGTGTCTGTAACAGAGGCCCAGGAGAGGCCCAGTTCAATGACCAGGTTACTCTCTGTGTCTGTAACAGAGGCCCAGGAGAGGCCCAGTTTAATGACCAGGTTACTCTGTGTGTCTGTAACAGAGGCCCAGTTTAATGACCAGGTTACTCTGTGTGTCTGTAACAGAGGCCCAGGAGAGGCCCGGTTTAATGACCAGGTTACTCTGTGTGTCTGTAACAGAGGCCCAGGAGAGGCCCAGTTTAATGACCAGGTTACTCTCTGTGTCTGTAACAGAGGCCCAGGAGAGGCCCAGTTTAATGACCAGGTTACTCTGTGTGTCTGTAACAGAGGCCCAGGCGAGGCCCAGTTTAATGACCAGGTTACTCTGTGTGTCTGTAACAGAGGCCCAGTTTAATGACCAGGTTACTCTGTGTGTGTGTTCCAGAGGCCCAGGAGAGGTCCAGTTTAATGACCAGGTTACTCTGTGTGTCTGTAACAGAGGCCCAGGAGAGGCCCAGTTTAATGACCAGGTTACTCTGTGTGTCTGTAACAGAGGCCCAGTTTAATGACCAGGTTACTCTGTGTGTCTGTAACAGAGGCCCAGGAGAGGCCCAGTTTAATTACCAGGTTACTCTCTGTGTCTGTAACAGAGGCCCAGTTTAATGACCAGGTTACTCTGTGTGTCTGTAACAGAGACCCAGTTTAATGACCAGGTTTCTCCGTGTGTCTGTAACAGAGGCCCGGGCGAGGTCCAGTTTAATGACCAGGTTAATCTGTGTGTGTGTTCCAGAGGCCCAGGAGAGGTCCAGTTTAATGAACAGGTTACTCTGTGTGTCTGTAACAGAGGCCCAGGAGAGGCCCAGTTTAATGCCCAGGTTACTCTGTGTGTGTGTTGCAGAGGCCCAGGAGAGGCCCAGTTTAATGACCAGGTTACTCTCTGTGTCTGTAACAGAGGCCCAGGAGAGGCCCAGTTTAATGATCAGGTTACTCTGTGTGTCTGTAACAGAGGCCCAGGAGAGGCCCAGTTTAATGACCAGGTTACTCTGTGTGTCTGTAACAGAGGCCCAGGAAAGGCCCAGTTTAATGACCAGGTTACTCTGTGTGTCTGTAACAGAGGCCCAGGAGAGGCCCAGTTCAATGACCAGGTTACTCTCTGTGTCTGTAACAGAGGCCCAGGAGAGGCCCAGTTTAATGACCAGGTTACTCTGTGTGTCTGTAACAGAGGCCCAGTTTAATGACCAGGTTACTCTGTGTGTCTGTAACAGAGGCCCAGGAGAGGCCCGGTTTAATGACCAGGTTACTCTGTGTGTCTGTAACAGAGGCCCAGGAGAGGCCCAGTTTAATGACCAGGTTACTCTCTGTGTCTGTAACAGAGGCCCAGGAGAGGCCCAGTTTAATGACCAGGTTACTCTGTGTGTCTGTAACAGAGGCCCAGGCGAGGCCCAGTTTAATGACCAGGTTACTCTGTGTGTCTGTAACAGAGGCCCAGTTTAATGACCAGGTTACTCTGTGTGTGTGTTCCAGAGGCCCAGGAGAGGTCCAGTTTAATGACCAGGTTACTCTGTGTGTCTGTAACAGAGGCCCAGGAGAGGCCCAGTTTAATGACCAGGTTACTCTGTGTGTCTGTAACAGAGGCCCAGTTTAATGACCAGGTTACTCTGTGTGTCTGTAACAGAGGCCCAGGAGAGGCCCAGTTTAATTACCAGGTTACTCTCTGTGTCTGTAACAGAGGCCCAGTTTAATGACCAGGTTACTCTGTGTGTCTGTAACAGAGGCCCAGTTTAATGACCAGGTTTCTCCGTGTGTCTGTAACAGAGGCCCGGGCGAGGTCCAGTTTAATGACCAGGTTAATCTGTGTGTGTGTTCCAGAGGCCCAGGAGAGGTCCAGTTTAATGAACAGGTTACTCTGTGTGTCTGTAACAGAGGCCCAGGAGAGGCCCAGTTTAATGCCCAGGTTACTCTGTGTGTGTGTTGCAGAGGCCCAGGAGAGGCCCAGTTTAATGACCAGGTTACTCTGTTTGTCTGTAACAGAGGCCCAGGAGAGGCCCAGTTTAATTACCAGGTTACTCTCTGTGTCTGTAACACAGGCCCAGTTTAATGACCAGGTTACTCTGTGTGTCTGTAACAGAGGCCCAGTTTAATGACCAGGTTTCTCCGTGTGTCTGTAACAGAGGCCCGGGCGAGGTCCAGTTTAATGACCAGGTTAATCTGTGTGTGTGTTCCAGAGGCCCAGGAGAGGTCCAGTTTAATGAACAGGTTACTCTGTGTGTCTGTAACAGAGGCCCAGGAGAGGCCCAGTTTAATGCCCAGGTTACTCTGTGTGTGTGTTGCAGAGGCCCAGGAGAGGCCCAGTTTAATGACCAGGTTACTCTGTTTGTGTGTTCCAGAGGCCCAGGGGAGGCCCAGTTTAATGACCAGGTTACTCTGTGTGTCTGTAACAGAGGCCCAGGAGAGGCCCAGTTTAATGACCAGGTTACTCTATTTGTCTGTAACAGAGGCCCAGTTTAATGACCAGGTTACTCTCTCTGTCTGTAACAGAGGCCCAGGAGAGGCCCAGTTTAATGACCAGGTTACTCTGTGTGTCTGTAACAGAGGCCCAGGAGAGGCCCTTTTTAATGACCAGGTTACTCTGTGTGTCTGTAACAGAGGCCCAGGAGAGGCCCAGTTTAATGCCCAGGTTACTCTGTGTGTGTGTTGCAGAGGCCCAGGAGAGGCCCAGTTTAATGACCAGGTTACTCTGTTTGTGTGTTCCAGAGGCCCAGGGGAGGCCCAGTTTAATGACCAGGTTACTCTGTGTGTCTGTAACAGAGGCCCAGGAGAGGCCCAGTTTAATGACCAGGTTACTCTGTGTGTCTGTAACAGAGGCCCAGTTTAATGACCAGGTTACTCTCTCTGTCTGTAACAGAGGCCCAGGAGAGGCCCAGTTTAATGACCAGGTTACTCTGTGTGTCTGTAACAGAGGCCCAGGAGAGGCCCTTTTTAATGACCAGGTTACTCTGTGTGTCTGTAACAGAGGCCCAGGAGAGGCCCAGTTTAATGACCAGGTTACTCTGTGTGTCTGTAACAGAGGCCCAGTTTAATGACCAGGTAACTCTGTGTGTCTGTAACAGAGGCCCAGGAGAGGCCCAGTTCAATGACCAGGTTACTCTCTGTGTCTGTAACAGAGGCCCAGGAGAGGCCCAGTTTAATGACCAGGTTACTCTGTGTGTCTGTAACAGAGGCCCAGTTTAATGACCAGGTTACTCTGTGTGTCTGTAACAGAGGCCCAGGAGAGGCCCGGTTTAATGACCAGGTTACTCTGTGTGTCTGTAACAGAGGCCCAGGAGAGGCCCAGTTTAAAGACCAGGTTACTCTCTGTGTCTGTAACAGAGGCCCAGGAGAGGCCCAGTTTAATGACCAGGTTACTCTGTGTGTCTGTAACAGAGGCCCAGGAGAGGCCCAGTTTAATGACCAGGTTACTCTGTGTGTCTGTAACAGAGGCCCAGTTTAATGACCAGGTTACTCTGTGTGTGTGTGTGTTCCAGAGGCCCAGGAGAGGTCCAGTTTAATGCCCAGGTTACTCTGTGTGTGTGCTGCAGAGGCCCAGGAGAGCCCCAGTGTAATGACCAGGTTACTATATTTGTGTGTTCCAGAGGCCCAGGAGAGGTCCAGTTTAATGACCAGGTTACTCTGTGTGTCTGTAACAGAGGCCCAGGAGAGGCACAGTTTAATGACCAGGTTACTCTGTGTGTCTGTAACAGAGGCCCAGGAGAGGCCCAGTTTATTTACCAGGTTACTCTCTGTGTCTGTAACAGAGGCCCAGTTTAATGACCAGGTTACTCTGTGTGTCTGTAACAGAGGCCCAGTTTAATGACCAGGTTTCTCCGTGTGTCTGTAACAGAGGCCCGGGCGAGGTCCAGTTTAATGACCAGGTTACTCTTTGTGTCTGTAACAGAGGCCCAGGAGAGGCCCAGTTTAATGACCAGGTTAATCTGTGTGTGTGTTCCAGAGGCCCAGGAGAGGTCCAGTTTAATGAACAGGTTACTCTGTGTGTCTGTAACAGAGGCCCAGGAGAGGCCCAGTTTAATGCCCAGGTTACTCTGTGTGTGTGTTGCAGAGGCCCAGGAGAGGCCCAGTTTAATGACCAGGTTACTCTGTTTGTGTGTTCCAGAGGCCCAGGGGAGGCCCAGTTTAATGACCAGGTTACTCTGTGTGTCTGTAACAGAGGCCCAGGAGAGGCCCAGTTTAATGACCAGGTTACTCTGTGTGTCTGTAACAGAGGCCCAGTTTAATGACCAGGTTACTCTCTCTGTCTGTAACAGAGGCCCAGGAGAGGCCCAGTTTAATGACCAGGTTACTCTGTGTGTCTGTAACAGAGGCCCAGGAGAGGCCCTTTTTAATGACCAGGTTACTCTGTGTGTCTGTAACAGAGGCCCAGGAGAGGCCCAGTTTAATGCCCAGGTTACTCTGTGTGTGTGTTGCAGAGGCCCAGGAGAGGCCCAGTTTAATGACCAGGTTACTCTGTTTGTGTGTTCCAGAGGCCCAGGGGAGGCCCAGTTTAATGCCCAGGTTACTCTGTGTGTGTGTTGCAGAGGCCCAGGAGAGGCCCAGTTTAATGACCAGGTTACTCTGTTTGTCTGTAACAGAGGCCCAGGAGAGGCCCAGTTTAATTACCAGGTTACTCTCTGTGTCTGTAACACAGGCCCAGTTTAATGACCAGGTTACTCTGTGTGTCTGTAACAGAGGCCCAGTTTAATGACCAGGTTTCTCCGTGTGTCTGTAACAGAGGCCCGGGCGAGGTCCAGTTTAATGACCAGGTTAATCTGTGTGTGTGTTCCAGAGGCCCAGGAGAGGTCCAGTTTAATGAACAGGTTACTCTGTGTGTCTGTAACAGAGGCCCAGGAGAGGCCCAGTTTAATGCCCAGGTTACTCTGTGTGTGTGTTGCAGAGGCCCAGGAGAGGCCCAGTTTAATGACCAGGTTACTCTGTTTGTGTGTTCCAGAGGCCCAGGGGAGGCCCAGTTTAATGACCAGGTTACTCTGTGTGTCTGTAACAGAGGCCCAGGAGAGGCCCAGTTTAATGACCAGGTTACTCTATTTGTCTGTAACAGAGGCCCAGTTTAATGACCAGGTTACTCTCTCTGTCTGTAACAGAGGCCCAGGAGAGGCCCAGTTTAATGACCAGGTTACTCTGTGTGTCTGTAACAGAGGCCCAGGAGAGGCCCTTTTTAATGACCAGGTTACTCTGTGTGTCTGTAACAGAGGCCCAGGAGAGGCCCAGTTTAATGCCCAGGTTACTCTGTGTGTGTGTTGCAGAGGCCCAGGAGAGGCCCAGTTTAATGACCAGGTTACTCTGTTTGTGTGTTCCAGAGGCCCAGGGGAGGCCCAGTTTAATGACCAGGTTACTCTGTGTGTCTGTAACAGAGGCCCAGGAGAGGCCCAGTTTAATGACCAGGTTACTCTGTGTGTCTGTAACAGAGGCCCAGTTTAATGACCAGGTTACTCTCTCTGTCTGTAACAGAGGCCCAGGAGAGGCCCAGTTTAATGACCAGGTTACTCTGTGTGTCTGTAACAGAGGCCCAGGAGAGGCCCTTTTTAATGACCAGGTTACTCTGTGTGTCTGTAACAGAGGCCCAGGAGAGGCCCAGTTTAATGACCAGGTTACTCTGTGTGTCTGTAACAGAGGCCCAGTTTAATGACCAGGTAACTCTGTGTGTCTGTAACAGAGGCCCAGGAGAGGCCCAGTTCAATGACCAGGTTACTCTCTGTGTCTGTAACAGAGGCCCAGGAGAGGCCCAGTTTAATGACCAGGTTACTCTGTGTGTCTGTAACAGAGGCCCAGTTTAATGACCAGGTTACTCTGTGTGTCTGTAACAGAGGCCCAGGAGAGGCCCGGTTTAATGACCAGGTTACTCTGTGTGTCTGTAACAGAGGCCCAGGAGAGGCCCAGTTTAAAGACCAGGTTACTCTCTGTGTCTGTAACAGAGGCCCAGGAGAGGCCCAGTTTAATGACCAGGTTACTCTGTGTGTCTGTAACAGAGGCCCAGGAGAGGCCCAGTTTAATGACCAGGTTACTCTGTGTGTCTGTAACAGAGGCCCAGTTTAATGACCAGGTTACTCTGTGTGTGTGTGTGTTCCAGAGGCCCAGGAGAGGTCCAGTTTAATGCCCAGGTTACTCTGTGTGTGTGCTGCAGAGGCCCAGGAGAGCCCCAGTGTAATGACCAGGTTACTATATTTGTGTGTTCCAGAGGCCCAGGAGAGGTCCAGTTTAATGACCAGGTTACTCTGTGTGTCTGTAACAGAGGCCCAGGAGAGGCACAGTTTAATGACCAGGTTACTCTGTGTGTCTGTAACAGAGGCCCAGGAGAGGCCCAGTTTATTTACCAGGTTACTCTCTGTGTCTGTAACAGAGGCCCAGTTTAATGACCAGGTTACTCTGTGTGTCTGTAACAGAGGCCCAGTTTAATGACCAGGTTTCTCCGTGTGTCTGTAACAGAGGCCCGGGCGAGGTCCAGTTTAATGACCAGGTTACTCTTTGTGTCTGTAACAGAGGCCCAGGAGAGGCCCAGTTTAATGACCAGGTTAATCTGTGTGTGTGTTCCAGAGGCCCAGGAGAGGTCCAGTTTAATGAACAGGTTACTCTGTGTGTCTGTAACAGAGGCCCAGGAGAGGCCCAGTTTAATGCCCAGGTTACTCTGTGTGTGTGTTGCAGAGGCCCAGGAGAGGCCCAGTTTAATGACCAGGTTACTCTGTTTGTGTGTTCCAGAGGCCCAGGGGAGGCCCAGTTTAATGACCAGGTTACTCTGTGTGTCTGTAACAGAGGCCCAGGAGAGGCCCAGTTTAATGACCAGGTTACTCTGTGTGTCTGTAACAGAGGCCCAGTTTAATGACCAGGTTACTCTCTCTGTCTGTAACAGAGGCCCAGGAGAGGCCCAGTTTAATGACCAGGTTACTCTGTGTGTCTGTAACAGAGGCCCAGGAGAGGCCCTTTTTAATGACCAGGTTACTCTGTGTGTCTGTAACAGAGGCCCAGGAGAGGCCCAGTTTAATGCCCAGGTTACTCTGTGTGTGTGTTGCAGAGGCCCAGGAGAGGCCCAGTTTAATGACCAGGTTACTCTGTTTGTGTGTTCCAGAGGCCCAGGGGAGGCCCAGTTTAATGACCAGGTTACTCTGTGTGTCTGTAACAGAGGCCCAGGAGAGGCCCAGTTTAATTACCAGGTTACTCTGTGTGTCTGTAACAGAGGCCCAGTTTAATGACCAGGTTACTCTCTCTGTCTGTAACAGAGGCCCAGGAGAGGCCCAGTTTAATGACCAGGTTGCTCTGTGTGTCTGTAACAGAGGCCCAGGAGAGGCCCTTTTTAATGACCAGGTTACTCTGTGTGTCTGTAACAGAGGCCCAGGAGAGGCCCAGTTTAATGACCAGGTTACTCTGTGTGTCTGTAACAGAGGCCCAGTTTAATGACCAGGTTACTCTGTGTGTCTGTAACAGAGGCCCAGGAGAGGCCCAGTTTAATGACCAGGTTACTCTGTGTGTCTGTAACAGAGGCCCAGTTTAATGACCAGGTTACTCTGTGTGTCTGTAACAGAGGCCCAGGAGAGGCCCGGTTTAATGACCAGGTTACTCTGTGTGTCTGTAACAGAGGCCCAGGAGAGGCCCAGTTTAAAGACCAGGTTACTCTCTGTGTCTGTAACAGAGGCCCAGGAGAGGCCCAGTTTAATGACCAGGTTACTCTGTGTGTCTGTAACAGAGGCCCAGGATAGGCCCAGTTTAATGACCAGGTTACTCTGTGTGTCTGTAACAGAGGCCCAGGAGAGGCCCAGTTTAATGACCAGGTTACTCTGTGTGTCTGTAACAGAGGCCCAGTTTAATGACCAGGTTACTCTGTGTGTGTGTGTTCCAGAGGCCCAGGAGAGGTCCAGTTTAATGCCCAGGTTACTCTGTGTGTGTGCTGCAGAGGCCCAGGAAAGCCCCAGTGTAATGACCAGGTTACTATATTTGTGTGTTCCAGAGGCCCAGGAGAGGTCCAGTTTAATGACCAGGTTACTCTGTGTGTCTGTAACAGAGGCCCAGGAGAGGCACAGTTTAATGACCAGGTTACTCTGTGTGTCTGTAACAGAGGCCCAGGAGAGGCCCAGTTTAATGCCCAGGTTACTCTGTGTGTGTGTTGCAGAGGCCCAGGAGAGGCCCGGTTTAATGACCAGGTTACTCTGTTTGTGTGTTCCAGAGGCCCAGGAGAGGCCCAGTTTAATGAATAGGTTACTCTGTGTATCTGTCACAGAGGCCCAGGAGAGGCCCAGTTTAATTACCAGGTTACTCTGTGTGTCTGTAATAGAGGCCCAGGCGAGGCCCAGTTTAATGACCAGGTTACTCTCTGTGTCTGTAACAGAGGCCCAGGAGAGGCCCAGTTTAATGACCAGGTTACTCTGTGTGTCTGTAACAGAGGCCCAGTTTAATGACCAGGTTTCTCTGTGTGTCTGTAACAGAGGCCCAGGCAAGGCCCAGTTTAATGACCAGGTTACTCTCTGTGTCTGTAACAGAGGCCCAGGAGAGGCCCAGTTTAATGACCAGGTTACTCTGTGTGTCTGTAACAGAGGCCCAGGAGAGGCCCAGTTTAATTACCAGGTTACTCTCTGTGTCTGTAACAGAGGCCCAGTTTAATGACCAGGTTACTCTGTGTGTCTGTAACAGAGGCCCAGTTTAATGACCAGGTTTCTCCGTGTGTCTGTAACAGAGGCCCAGGCGAGGTCCAGTTTAATGACCAGGTTAATCTGTGTGTGTGTTCCAGAGGCCCAGGAGAGGTCCAGTTTAATGAACAGGTTACTCTGTGTGTCTGTAACAGAGGCCCAGGAGAGGCCCAGTTTAATGCCCAGGTTACTCTGTGTGTGTGTTGCAGAGGCCCAGGAGAGGCCCAGTTTAATGACCAGGTTACTCTGTTTGTGTGTTCCAGAGGCCCAGGGGAGGCCCAGTTTAATGACCAGGTTACTCTGTGTGTCTGTAACAGAGAACCAGGAGAGGCCCAGTTTAATGACAAGGTTACTCTGTGTGTCTGTAACAGAGGCCCAGTTTAATGACCAGGTTACTCTCTCTGTCTGTAACAGAGGCCCAGGAGAGGCCCAGTTTAATGACCAGGTTACTCTGTGTGTCTGTAACAGAGGCCCAGGAGAGGCCCTTTTTAATGACCAGGTTACTCTGTGTGTCTGTAACAGAGGCCCAGTTTAATGACCAGGTTACTCTGTGTGTCTGTAACAGAGGCCCAGGAGAGGCCCAGTTCAATGACCAGGTTACTCTCTGTGTCTGTAACAGAGGCCCAGGAGAGGCCCAGTTTAATTACCAGGTTACTCTGTGTGTCTGTAACAGAGACCCAGGAGAGGCCCAGTTTAATGACCAGGCTACTCTGTGTGTCTGTAACAGAGGCCCAATTTAATGACCAGGTTACTCTGTGTGTCTGTAACAGAGGCCCAGGAGAGGCCCGGTTTAATGACCAGGTTACTCTCTGTGTCTGTAACAGAGGCCCAGGAGAGGCCCAGTTGAATGATCAGGTTACTCTGTGTGTCTGTAACAGAGGCCCAGGAGAGGCCCAGTTTAATGACCAGGTTACTCTGTGTGTCTGTAACAGAGGCCCAGGAGAGGCTCAGTTTAATGACCAGGTTACTCTGTGTGTCTGTAACAGAGGCCCAGGAGAGGCCCAGTTCAATGACCAGGTTACTCTATGTGTCTGTAACAGAGGCCCAGGAGAGGCCCAGTTTAATGACCAGGTTACTCTGTGTGTCTGTAACAGAGGCCCAGGAGAGGCCCAGTTTAATGACCAGGTTACTCTGTGTGTGTGCTGCAGAGGCCCAGGAGAGCCCCAGTGTAATGACCAGGTTACTCTATTTGTGTGTTCCAGAGGCCCAGGAGAGGTCCAGTTTAATGACCAGGTTACTCTGTGTGTCTGTAACAGAGGCCCAGGAGAGGCCCAGTTTAATGCCCAGGTTACTCTGTGTGTGTGTTGCAGAGGCCCAGGAGAGGCCCAGTTTAATGACCAGGTTACTCTGTGTGTCTGTAACAGAGGCCCAGTTTAATGACCAGGTTACTCTGTGTGTCTGTAACAGAGGCCCAGTTTAATGACCAGGTTACTCTGTGTGTGTGTTCCAGAGGCCCAGGAGAGGTCCAGTTTAATGCCCAGGTTACTCTGTGTGTGTGCTGCAGAGGCCCAGGAGAGCCCCAGTGTAATGACCAGGTTACTCTATTTGTGTGTTCCAGAGGCCCAGGAGAGGTCCAGTTTAATGACCAGGTTACTCTGTGTGTCTGTAACAGAGGCCCATGAGAGGCCCAGTTTAATGACCAGGTTACTCTGTGTGTCTGTAACAGAGGCCCAGGAGAGGCCCAGTTTAATGCCCAGGTTACTCTGTGTGTGTGTTGCAGAGGCCCAGGAGAGGCCCAGTTTAATGACCAGGTTACTATGTTTGTGTGTTCCAGAGGCCCAGGGGAGGCCCAGTTTAATGACCAGGTTACTCTGTGTGTCTGTAACAGAGGCCCAGGAGAGGCCCAGTTTAATGACCAGGTTACTCTGTGTGTCTGTAACAGAGGCCCAGGAGAGGCCCAGTTTAATGATCAGGTTACTCTGTGTGTCTGTAACAGAGGCCCAGGAGAGGCCCAGTTTAATGACCAGGTTACTCTGTGTGTCTGTAACAGAGGCCCAGTTTAATGACCAGGTTACTCTGTGTGTCTGTAACAGAGGCCCAATTTAATGACCAGGTTACTCTGTGTGTCTGTAACAGAGGCCCAGGAGAGGCCCAGTTCAATGACCAGGTTACTCTGTGTGTCTGTAACAGAGGCCCAGGAGAGGCCCAGTTTAATGACCAGGTTACTCTGTGTGTCTCTAACAGAAGCCCAGGAGAGGCCCAGTTTAATGACCAGGTTACTCTATGTGTCTGTAACAGAGGCCCAGGAGAGGCCCAGTTTAATGACCAGGTTACTCTCTGTGTCTGTAACAGAGGCCCAGTTTAATGACCAGGTTACTCTGTGTGTCTGTAACAGAGGCCCAGGAGAGGCCCAGTTTAATGACCAGGTTACTCTGTGTGTGTGCTGCAGAGGCCCAGGAGAGCCCCAGTGTAATGACCAGGTTACTCTATTTGTGTGTTCCAGAGGCCCAGGAGAGGTCCAGTTTAATGACCAGGTTACTCTGTGTGTCTGTAACAGAGGCCCAGGAGAGGCCCAGTTTAATGACCAGGTTACTCTGTGTGTGTGCTGCAGAGGCCCAGGAGAGCCCCAGTGTAATGACCAGGTTACTCTATTTGTGTGTTCCAGAGGCCCAGGAGAGGTCCAGTTTAATTACCAGGTTACTCTGTGTGTCTGTAACAGAGGCACATGAGAGGCCCAGTTTAATGACCAGGTTACTCTGTGTGTCTGTAACAGAGGCCCAGGAGAGGCCCAGTTTAATGCCCAGGTTACTCTGTGTGTCTGTAACAGAGGCCCAGGAGAGGCCCAGTTTAATGACCAGGTTACTCTGTGTGTCTGTAACAGAGGCCCAGGAGAGGCCCTTTTTAATGACCAGGTTACTCTGTGTGTTTGTAACAGAGGCCCAGGAGAGGCCCAGTTTAATGCCCAGGTTACTCTGTGTGTCTGTAACAGAGGCCCAGGAGAGGCCCAGTTTAATGACCAGGTTACTCTGTGTGTCTGTAACAGAGGCCCAGGAGAGGCCCAGTTTAATGACCAGGTTACTCTGTGTGTTTGTAACAGAGGCCCAGGAGAGGCCCAGTTTAATGATCAGGTTACTCTGTGTGTCTGTAACAGAGGCCCAGGAGAGGCCCAGTTTAATGACCAGGTTACTCTGTGTGTTTGTAACAGAGGCCCAGGAGAGGCCCAGTTTAACGATCAGGTTACTCTGTGTGTCTGTAACAGAGGCCCAGGAGAGGCCCAGTTTAATGACCAGGTTACTCTGTGTGTCTGTAACAGAGGCCCAGGAGAGGCTCAGTTTAATGACCAGGTTACTCTGTGTGTCTGTAACAGAGGCCCAGGAGAGGCCCAGTTTAATGACCAGGTTACTCTGTGTGTCTGTAACAGAGGCCCAGTTTAATGACCAGGTTACTCTGTGTGTCTGTAACAGAGGCCCAATTTAATGACCAGGTTACTCTGTGTGTTTGTAACAGAGGCCCAGGAGAGGCCCAGTTTAATGATCAGGTTACTCTGTGTGTCTGTAACAGAGGCCCAGGAGAGGCCCTTTTTAATGACCAGGTTACTCTGTGTGTTTGTAACAGAGGCCCAGGAGAGGCCCAGTTTAATGCCCAGGTTACTCTGTGTGTCTGTAACAGAGGCCCAGGAGAGGCCCAGTTTAATGACCAGGTTACTCTGTGTGTCTGTAACAGAGGCCCAGGAGAGGCCCAGTTTAATGACCAGGTTACTCTGTGTGTTTGTAACAGAGGCCCAGGAGAGGCCCAGTTTAATGATCAGGTTACTCTGTGTGTCTGTAACAGAGGCCCAGGAGAGGCCCAGTTTAATGACCAGGTTACTCTGTGTGTTTGTAACAGAGGCCCAGGAGAGGCCCAGTTTAATGATCAGGTTACTCTGTGTGTCTGTAACAGAGGCCCAGGAGAGGCCCAGTTTAATGACCAGGTTACTCTGTGTGTCTGTAACAGAGGCCCAGGAGAGGCTCAGTTTAATGACCAGGTTACTCTGTGTGTCTGTAACAGAGGCCCAGGAGAGGCCCAGTTTAATGACCAGGTTACTCTGTGTGTCTGTAACAGAGGCCCAGTTTAATGACCAGGTTACTCTGTGTGTCTGTAACAGAGGCCCAATTTAATGACCAGGTTACTCTGTGTGTCTGTAACAGAGGCCCAGGAGAGGCCCAGTTCAATGATCAGGTTACTCTATGTGTCTGTAACAGAGGCCCAGGAGAGGCCCAGTTTAATGACCAGGTTACTCTGTGTGTCTGTAACAGAGGCCCAGTTTAATGACCAGGTTACTCTGTGTGTCTGTAACAGAGGCCCAGGAGAGGCCCGGTTTAATGACCAGGTTACTCTGTGTGTCTGTAACAGAGGCCCAGGAGAGGCCCAGTTTAATGACCAGGTTACTCTCTGTGTCTGTAACAGAGGCCCAGGAGAGGCCCAGTTTAATGACCAGGTTACTCTCTGTGTCTGTAACAGAGGCCCAGGAGAGGCCCAGTTTAATGCCCAGGTTACTCTGTGTGTGTGTTGCAGAGGCCCAGGAGAGGCCCAGTTTAATGACCAGGTTACTCTGTGTGTCTGTAACAGAGGCCCAGGAGAGGCCCGGTTTAATGACCAGGTTACTCTGTGTGTCTGTAACAGAGGCCCAGGAGAGGCCCAGTTTAATGACCAGGTTACTCTCTGTGTCTGTAACAGAGGCCCAGGAGAGGCCCAGTTTAATGACCAGGTTACTCTCTGTGTCTGTAACAGAGGCCCAGGAGAGGCCCAGTTTAATGCCCAGGTTACTCTGTGTGTGTGTTGCAGAGGCCCAGGAGAGGCCCAGTTTAATGACCAGGTTACTCTGTTTGTGTGTTCCAGAGGCCCAGTAGAGGCCCAGTTTAATGAATAGGTTACTCTGTGTGTCTGTCACAGAGGCCCAGGAGAGGCCCAGGTTAATGACCAGGTTACTCTGTTTGTCTGTAACAGAGGCCCAGGCGAGGCCCAGTTTAATGACCAGGTTACTCTCTGTGTCTGTAACAGAGGCCCAGGAGAGGCCCAGTTTAATGACCAGGTTACTCTGTGTGTCTGTAACAGAGGCCCAGTTTAATGACCAGGTTTCTCTGTGTGTCTGTAACAGAGGCCCAGGCAAGGCCCAGTTTAATGACCAGGTTACTCTCTGTGTCTGTAACAGAGGCCCAGGAGAGGCCCAGTTTAATGACCAGGTTACTCTGTGTGTCTGTAACAGAGGCCCAGGAGAGGCCCAGTTTAATGACCAGGTTTCTCCGTGTGTCTGTAACAGAGGCCCAGGCGAGGTCCAGTTTAATGATCAGGTTAATCTGTGTGTGTGTTCCAGAGGCCCAGGAGAGGTCCAGTTTAATGACCAGGTTACTCTTTGTGTCTGTAACAGAGGCCCAGGAGATGCCCAGTTTAATGAACAGGTTCCTCTGTGTGTCTGTAACAGAGGCCCAGTAGAGGCCCAGTTTAATGCCCAGGTTACTCTGTGTGTGTGTTGCAGAGGCCCAGGAGAGGCCCAGTTTAATGACCAGGTTACTCTGTGTGTCTGTAACAGAGGCCCAGGAGAGGCCCAGTTTAATGACCAGGTTACTCTGTGTGTCTGTAACAGAGGCCCAGTTTAATGACCAGGTTACTCTCTCTGTCTGTAACAGAGGCCCAGGAGAGGCCCAGTTTAATGACCAGGTTACTCTGTGTGTCTGTAACAGAGGCCCAGGAGAGGCCCTTTTTAATGACCAGGTTACTCTGTGTGTCTGTAACGGAGGCCCAGGAGAGGCCCAGTTTAATGACCAGGTTACTCTGTGTGTCTGTAACAGAGGCCCAGTTTAATGACCAGGTTACTCTGTGTGTCTGTAACAGAGGCCCAGGAGAGGCCCAGTTCAATGACCAGGTTACTCTCTGTGTCTGTAACAGAGGCCCAGGAGAGGCCCAGTTTAATGACCAGGTTACTCTGTGTGTCTGTAACAGAGACCCAGGAGAGGCCCAGTTTAATGACCAGGCTACTCTGTGTGTCTGTAACAGAGGCCCAGTTTAATGACCAGGTTACTCTGTGTGTCTGTAACAGAGGCCCAGGAGAGGCCCAGTTTAATGACCAGGTTACTCTGTGTGTCTGTAACAGAGGCCCAGGAGAGGCTCAGTTTAATGACCAGGTTACTCTGTGTGTCTTTAACAGAGGCCCAGGAGAGGCCCAGTTTAATGAACAGGTTACTCTGTGTGTGTGTTGCAGAGGCCCAGGAGAGGCCCAGTTTAATGACCAGGTTACTCTGTTTGTGTGTTCCAGAGGCCCAGGGGAGGCCCAGTTTAATGACCAGGTTACTCTGTGTGTCTTTAACAGAGGCCCAGGAGAGGCCCAGTTTAATGACCAGGTTACTCTGTGTGTCTGTAACAGAGGCCCAGTTTAATGACCAGGTTACTCTGTGTGTCTGTAACAGAGGCCCAGGAGAGGCCCAGTTCAATGACCAGGTTACTCTCTGTGTCTGTAACAGAGGCCCAGGAGAGGCCCAGTTTAATGACCAGGTTACTCTGTGTGTCTGTAACAGAGGCCCAGTTTAATGACCAGGCTACTCTGTGTGTCTGTAACAGAGGCCCAGGAGAGGCCCGGTTTAATGACCAGGTTACTCTCTGTGTCTGTAACAGAGGCCCAGGAGAGGCCCAGTTTAATGACCAGGTTACTCTGTGTGTCTGTAACAGAGGCCCAGGAGAGTTCCAGTTTAATGACCAGGTTACTCTGTGTGTCTGTAACAGAGGCCCAGTTTAATGACCAGGTTACTCTGTGTGTGTGTTCCAGAGGCCCAGGAGATGTCCAGTTTAATGCCCAGGTTACTCTGTGTGTGTGCTGCAGAGGCCCAGGAGAGCCCCAGTGCAATGACCAGGTTACTCTATTTGTGTGTTACAGAGGCCCAGGAGAGGTCCAGTTTAATGACCAGGTTACTCTGTGTGTCTGTAACAGAGGCCCAGGAGAGGCCCAGTTTAATGACCAGGTTACTCTGTGTGTCTGTAACAGAGGCCCAGGAGAGGCCCAGTTTAATTACCAGGTTACTCTCTGTGTCTGTAACAGAGGCCCAGTTTAATGACCAGGTTACTCTGTGTGTCTGTAACAGAGGCCCAGTTTAATGACCAGGTTTCTCTGTGTGTCTGTAACAGAGGCCCAGGCAAGGCCCAGTTTAATGACCAGGTTACTCTCTGTGTGTGTAACAGAGGCCCAGGAGAGGCCCAGTTTAATGACCAGGTTACTCTGTGTGTCTGTAACAGAGGCCCAGGAGAGGCCCAGTTTAATGACCAGGTTACTCTGTGTGTCTGTAACAGAGGCCCAGGAGAGGCCCAGTTTAATTACCAGGTTACTCTCTGTGTCTGTAACAGAGGCCCAGTTTAATGACCAGGTTTCTCTGTGTGTCTGTAACAGAGGCCCAGGCAAGGCCCAGTTTAATGACCAGGTTACTCTCTGTGTCTGTAACAGAGGCCCAGGAGAGGCCCAGTTTAATTACCAGGTTACTCTCTGTGTCTGTAACAGAGGCCCAGTTTAATGACCAGGTTACTCTGTCTGTCTGTAACAGAGGCCCAGTTTAATGACCAGGTTTCTCCTTGTGTCTGTAACAGAGGCCCAGGCGAGGTCCAGTTTAATGACCAGGTTAATCTGTTTGTGTGTTCCAGAGGCCCAGGAGAGGTCCAGTTTAATGACCAGGTTACTCTGTGTGTCTGTAACAGAGGCCCAGGAGATGCCCAGTTTAATGAACAGGTTACTCTGTGTGTCTGTAACTGAGGCCCAGGAGAGGCCCAGTTTAATGACCAGGTTACTCTGTGTGTCTTAAACAGAGGCCCAGGAGATGCCCAGTTTAATGACCAGGTTACTCTCTCTGTCTGTAAAAGAGGCCAGGAGAAAACTAGTTTAATGACCAGGTTACTCTGTGTGTCTGTAACAGAGGCCCAGGAGAGGCCCTTTTTAATGACCAGGTTACTCTGTGTGTCTGTAACAGAGGCCCAGGAGAGGCCCAGTTTAATGACCAGGTTACTCTGTGTGTCTGTAACAGAGGCCCAGTTTTATGACCAGGTTACTCTCTGTGTCTGTAACAGAGGCCCAGGAGAGGCCCAGTTTAATGACCAGGTTACTCTGTGTGTCTGTAACAGAGGCCCAGGAGAGGCCCAGTTTAATGACCAGGCTACTCTGTGTGTCTGTAACAGAGGCCCAGTTTAATGACCAGGTTACTCTGTGTGTCTGTAACAGAGGCCCAGGAGAGGCCCAGTTTAATGATCAGGTTACTCTGTGTGTCTGTAACTGAGGCCCAGGAGAGGCCCAGTTTAATGACCAGGTTACTCTGTGTGTCTTAAACAGAGGCCCAGGAGAGGCTCAGTTTAATGACCAGGTTACTCTGTGTGTCTGTAACAGAGGCCCAGGAGAGGCCCAGTTTAATGATCAGGTTACTCTGTGTGTCTGTAACTGAGGCCCAGGAGAGGCCCAGTTTAATGACCAGGTTACTCTGTGTGTCTTAAACAGAGGCCCAGGAGAGGCTCAGTTTAATGAACAGGTTACTCTGTGTGTCTGTAACAGAGGCCCAGTAGAGGCCCAGTTTAATGCCCAGGTTACTCTGTGTGTGTGTTGCAGAGGCCCAGGAGAGGCCCAGTTTAATGACCAGGTTACTCTGTTTGTGTGTTCCAGAGGCCCAGGGGAGGCCCAGTTTAATGAATAGGTTACTCTGTGTGTCTTTAACAGAGGCCCAGGAGAGGCCCATTTTAATGACCAGGTTACTCTGTGTGTCTGTAACAGAGGCCCAGTTTAATGACCAGGTTACTCTGTGTGTCTGTAACAGAGGCCCAGGAGAGGCCCAGTTCAATGACCAGGTTACTCTCTGTGTCTGTAACAGAGGCCCAGGAGAGGCCCAGTTTAATGACCAGGTTACTCTGTGTGTCTGTAACAGAGGCCCAGTTTAATGACCAGGCTACTCTGTGTGTCTGTAACAGAGGCCCAGGAGAGGCCCGGTTTAATGCCCAGGTTACTCTGTGTGTGTGTTGCAGAGGCCCAGGAGAGGCCCAGTTTAATGACCAGGTTACTCTGTTTGTGTGTTCCAGAGATCCAGGGGAGGCCCCAGTTTAATGACCAGGTTACTCTGTGTGTCTGTAACAGAGACCCAGGAGAGGCCCAGTTTAATGACCAGGTTACTCTGTGTGTCTGTAACAGAGGCCCAGTTTAATGACCAGGTTACTCTCTCTGTCTGTAAAAGAGGCCCAGGAGAGGCCCAGTTTAATGACCAGGTTACTCTGTGTGTCTGTAACAGAGGCCCAGGAGTGGCCCTTTTTAATGACCAGGTTACTCTGTGTGTCTGTAACAGAGGCCCAGGAGAGGCCCAGTTTAATGACCAGGTTACTCTGTGTGTCTGTAACAGAGGCCCAGTTTTATGACCAGGTTACCCTCTGTGTCTGTAACAGAGGCCCAGGAGAGGCCCAGTTTAATGACCAGGTTACTCTGTGTGTCTGTAACAGAGGCCCAGGAGAGGCCCAGTTTAATCACCAGGCTACTCTGTGTGTCTGTAACAGAGGCCCAGTTTAATGACCAGGTTACTCTGTGTGTCTGTAACAGAGGCCCAGGAGAGGCCCGGTTTAATGACCAGGTTACTCTCTGTGTCTGTAACAGAGGCCCAGGAGAGGCCCAGTTTAATGATCAGGTTACTCTGTGTGTCTGTAACTGAGGCCCAGGAGAGGCCCAGTTTAATGACCAGGTTACTCTGTGTGTCTTAAACAGAGGCCCAGGAGAGGCTCAGTTTAATGACCAGGTTACTCTGTTTGTCTGTAACAGAGGCCCAGGAGAGGCCCAGTTTAATGACCAGGTTACTCTGTGTGTCTGTAACAGAGGCCCAGGATAGGCCCAGTTTAATGACCAGGTTACTCTGTGTGTCTGTAACAGAGGCCCAGGAGAGGCCCAGTTTAATGACCAGGTTACTCTGTGTGTCTGTAACAGAGGCCCAGTTTAAT
>NC_048581.1:1631727-1641727 GCF_013265735.2 Oncorhynchus mykiss | reverse complement strand
TGTATTGTGGAGGCTAGCTACATGGTGATGCTGGATTGTGGAGGCTAGCTACATGGTGATGCTGTATTGTGGAGGCTAGCTACTTGGTGATGCTGTATTGTAGAGGCTAGCTACATGGGGGTGTTGTACTGTAGAGGCTAGCTACACGGTGATGCTGTATTGTAGAGGCTCGCTACACGGTGATGCTGTATTGTAGAGGCTAGCTACACGGTGATGCTGTATTGTAGAGGCTAGCTACATGGTGATGCTGTATTGTAGAGGCTAGCTACACAGTGATGCTGTATTGTAGAATCTAGCTACATGGTGATGCTGTATTGTAGAGGCTAGCTACACGGTGATGCTGTATTGTAGAGGCTAGCTACATGGGGATGTTGTACTGTAGAGGCTAGCTACACGGTGATGCTGTATTGTGGAGGCTAGCTACATGGGGATGTTCTACTGTGTATAGTCAGCTGTCTCAGGATGGTGTGGGCATGTCTTCCCTGGATTCTTGTCATTGTGTGTGTGTGTGTGTGTGTGTGTGTGCGTGCGTGTGCGTGCGTGTGTATGAGAGAGAGAGAGAGTGTGTTTCTTTTCTGATGAGAAGACTGTGTTTTTTTTACATACTCTTGAAGAGGTTTCAGCCGTTTTTTGGGGGCGATGGCCCCACTATTGGGGCACCAGGACAGAGAAGAGCTGTGTCTGGGCTGAGTGGGAGTTGCCCTCCAGTAGGCATGGCAGGACCAAGAGACCAGAGGTGGTAGAACGGAGTGCTCTGGTTGGGGTGTAGGGGTTGAGCATAGAACTGGAGGTAGGGCATCCGTACCAGTGGAGGCTGCTGAGGGGAGGAGGGCTCATAATAATGGCTGGAATGGAGCAGATGGAATGGAATCAAACACACGGGAACCATGGAAACCATGTGATTGATGTATTTGATACCGTTCTACTGATTCCGCTCCAGCCATTACCACGAGCCAGTCCTCCCCAATTAAGGTGCCACCAACTTCCTGTGATCTGTAGTGTTGCAATAGTTTAGTATGAATCCTGGTCAGAAGGAGTACTCTAGCATCCTGGTTAAAGTAGTACTCTAACATCCTGGTCAAAAGGAGTACTCTAGCATCCTGGTCAAAAGGAGTACTCTAGCATCCTGGTCAGAAGGAGTACTCTAGCATCCTGGTCAAAAGGAGTACTCTAGCATCCTGGTAAAAAAGCATCCTGGTCAAAAGGAGTACTCTAGCATCCTGGTCAGAAGGAGTACTCTAGCATCCTGGTAAAAAAGCATCCTGGTCAAAAGGAGTACTCTAGCATCCTGGTAAAAAAGCATCCTGGTCAAAAGGAGTACTCTAGCATCCTGGTCAGAAGGAGTACTCTAGCATCCTGGTTAAAGGAGTACTCTAGCATCCTGGTTAAAGGAGTACTCTAGCATCCTGGTCAAAAGGAGTACTCTAGCATCCTGGTCAAAAGCATCCTGGTCAAAAGGAGTACTCTAGCATCCTGGTCAAAATGAGTACTCTAGCATCCTGGTCAGAAGGAGTACTCTAGCATCCTGGTCAGAAGGAGTACTCTAGCATCCTGGTCAAAAGGAGTACTCTAGCATCCTGGTCAAAAGGAGTACTCTATCTTCCTGGTCAAAAGGAGTACTCTATCTTCCTGGTCAAAAGGAGTACTCTAGCATCCTGGTCAAAATGAGTACTCTAGCATCCTGGTCAAAAGGAGTACTCTATCTTCCTGGTCAAAATGAGTACTCTATCTTCCTGGTCAAAAGGAGTACTCTATCTTCCTGGTCAAAAGGAGTGCTCTAGCATCCTGGTCAAAATGAGTTCTCTAGCATCCTGGTCAAAAGGAGTACTCTATCTTCCTGGTCAAAAGGAGTACTCTATCTTCCTGGTCAAAAGGAGTACTCTAGCATCCTGGTCAAAAGCATCCTGGTCAAAAGGAGTACTCTAGCATCCTGGTCAGAAGGAGTTCTCTAGCATCCTGGTCAGAAGGAGTTCTCTAGCATCCTGGTCAGAAGGAGTACTCTAGCATCCTGGTCAAAAGGAGTACTCTAGCATCCTGGTCAAAAGCATCCTGGTCAAAAGGAGTACTCTAGCATCCTGGTCAGAAGGAGTTCTCTAGCATCCTGGTCAGAAGGAGTACTCTAGCATCCTGGTCAGAAGGAGTACTCTAGCATCCTGGTCAAAAGCATCCTGGTCAAAAGGAGTACTCTAGCATCCTGGTCAGAAGGAGTTCTCTAGCATCCTGGTCAGAAGGAGTGCTCTAGCATCCTGGTCAAAAGGAGTACTCTAGCATCCTGGTCAGAAGGAGTTCTCTAGCATCCTGGTCAGAAGGAGTACTCTAGCATCCTGGTCAAAAGGAGTACTCTAGCATCCTGGTCAAAAGGAGTGCTCTATCTTCCTGGTCAAAAGGAGTACTCTATCTTCCTGGTCTAAAGGAGTACTCTAGCATCCTGGTCAAAAGGAGTGCTCTAGCATCCTGGTCAAAAGGAGTACTCTATCTTCCTGGTCTAAAGGAGTACTCTATCTTCCTGGTCTAAAGGAGTTCTCTAGCATCCTGGTCAAAATGAGTTCTCTAGCATCCTGGTCAGAAGGAGTACTCTAGCATCCTGGTCAAAAGGAGTTCTCTAGCATCCTGGTCAAAAGGAGCACTCTAGCATCCTGGTCAAAAAGGAGTACTCTAGCATCCTGGTTAAAAGGAGTACTCTAACATTCTGGTCAAAAGCATCCTGGTTAAAAGGAGTACTCTAGCATCCTGGTCAAAAGGAGTACTCTAACATTCTGGTCAAAAGCATCCTGGTTAAAAGGAGTACTCTAGCATCCTGGTCATAAAGCGTGCACTATATAGGGGATAAGGTGTCATTTGGGATTCAGACTGTGTTTTTAATATTGATGTTTTTACCAATGTCATGCTCTGCTCTCTGTCTACAGTGTTCCTCTTTGTCCAGGACACTGACCTGTTGTCTGATACAACCGGCCAATCAAAACCAGGGTTACAGTGGCAGTCATGTCAGGGATGCATCGTTCAACCAATCAGAGCTAGGATTCTACACATTTTGGTGTTCCGTTGCACAGATGAACCAATCACACGCAGGTGTCTCACTCTGCATCCCACAGAACCTACGGAACCCGAATCCAACGAACCAATCAGATACAGGATTGCTGGTCCCAGAACAAATCCGGAGGATGGCGAGGGTTCATCGCTGTTTCCAAGCAACCAATCGGACTGCAGATTACTAACCTCACTACCTCACTGGATTACACATTGGGGGATTTTAGAGGAACCAGGATTCCAGCCAATCAGAGCTTGTGGAGGACTGAGACATTGGCGTGTGGTGATTGGCTGCTGAGTCCGATGGGGGCGTGACCCGTGGTTGTGGCCCGGTCTGACCCTGGCTGGTCTGACCCCTAACCTCTAACCCCTGACCTGTAACCCCAGACCCCTCTGGTCCTGGCTCTCCAGCTGCTGTGCTGTTTGGGTTCTGGTCCCGTCCGCACCGGGGGAGGGGCCAAAAAGAACAATCAGCCAATCACTATGAAGAAGAGTCGCAGCGTGCAGCGTCTGTCGCTGGCCGGAGAAGAGGAGGTAACATACACACACACACATACACACACACACACACACACACACACAGACGTTTGTAGGGTAAACACACAGCGTGGAGATCTATTGACTGGACTGTCCCTGGACTACAGTCTCAGGAGTTTATCTTCTTAATGGATGGATTCCCTTCCATCCACTGACCTCAAGGCTGCCGTCTGTGGTAGTAGACTGTGTGTGTGTGTGTGTGTGTGTGTGTGTGTGTGTGTGTGTGTGTGTGTGTGTGTGTGTGTGTGTGTGTGTGTGTGTGTGTGTGTGTGTGTGTGTGCGTGTGTGTTCTGTGCAGCCTCTACAATAACAACAGTGAAGCATCTCTTTACATCTGGAGCTTTGGACAACTAGAGACTGAGGCATGGAACATGGAACACTGTTGCCTAGCAACTAGCAGCCTGCCTTCCATTCCCCCTGTGTTCTGTTGCTACGCTGCTGCAGTGCAGATCACACTCTCTCTGTAGAGGGCTTATACACAACACACACACACACACACACACACACACACAGATATGGGGTGCCATAGACCAGCATGCATCCTCTCTAAATCTCAATTTAGTGAGCTCACATAATAATATTACCCTCTATGCTTCCTGTCATTCACATAACATTCCATTCTATGCTTCCTGTCATTCACATAACATTCCATTCTATGCTTCCTGTCATTCACATAACATTCCATTCTATGCTTCCTGTCATTCACATAACCTTCCATTCTGTTTCCTGTCATTCACATAACATTCCATTCTATGTTTCCTGTCATTCACATAACATTCCATTCTATGCTTCCTGTCATTCACATAACCTTCCATTCTGTTTCCTGTCATTCACATAACATTCCATTCTATGCTTCCTGTCATTCACATAACCTTCCATTATGTTTCCTGTCATTCACATAACATTCCATTCTATGCTTCCTGTCATTCAGTAACAATACCCTCCATGCTTCCTGTCATTCAGTAACATTACCCTCTATGCTTCCTGTCATTCACATAACATTCCATTCTATGTTTCCTGTCATTCACATAACATTCCATTCTATGCTTCCTGTCATTCAGTAACAATACCCTCTATGCTTCCTGTCATTCAGTAACATTACCCTCCATGCTTCCTGTCATTCACATAACATTCCATTCTATAATTCCTGTCATTCAGTAACATTACCCTCCATGCTTCCTGTCATTCACATAACATTCCATTCTATGCTTCCTGTCATTCAGTAACAATACCCTCTATGCTGTCATTCAGTGACATTACCCTCTATGCTTCCTGTCATTCAGTAACATTACCCTCGATGCTTCCTGTCATTAACATAACATTACATTCTACACTTCCTGTCATTCAGTAACAATACCGTCTATGCTTCCTGTCATTCAGTAACATTACCCTCCATGCTTCCTGTCATTCACATAACATTCCATTCTATGTTTCCTGTCATTCACATAACATTCCATTCTATGCTTCCTGTCATTCGGTAACATTACCCTCGATAGTTCCTGCCATTCAGTAACATTAACCTCGATGCTTCCTGTCATTCAGTAGATTACCCTCGATGCTTCCTGTTATTCAGTAGATTACCCTCCATGCTTCCTGTCATTCAGTAGATTACCCTCTTTGCTTCCTGTCCGTCAGTAAATTGACTTCTAGATGTGTGCCACCCAAATATGGTAAAAAACGGTGAAAAATATATCATATCTCATCCTCTTTCTCTTTCCCGCTCTCTCTCTCTTTCTTTCTTTCCCCAGGATAATGACACTGATTCGTCAGGCTGTGCTGAGAAGGCGGAGTCAGGGCTCTACAGCAACTCCTATACGTCAGGAGCCACTCTGGGGGCGGAGCTACGCATGGGGAGGAGCAGGAGGCTGGCCTCCAGTTTGCAGGTAAAAACAGTAGAAAGAGTATGAATGTTTTTATAGCAGAAACGTTCTCTGGATTTTCATCAGCAGTGCGATACACAACAGTTACTTGTGATCAAACCTGAGAGATTTCTTGCACAAAGATATTTATTTAAAGTGTTTTGGAGACGTGGCACAGTAGTGGTGTGAACGTTTTGGTGCAGACAAACTTATATTAGTTGTATCACAACCACTGTGTCAAATGTGAGTGTATCGTAGAGAGAGTTTTGTTATTGTGGTTCCTGTCAGGCTATTATAGCAAAAGAGACTTACCCTGGTTTAATAAACTCTATCCTATTGGTTACCTGGTTAATCAATCAATCCTATCGTCCCATTCAGGTTCCGTGTTGGCTCCGCCCCCGAGACAGGACACGCTCACCGGAGATCCTGAGCAACATGCCACGCCCCACGTCCCTGCCCCTCTGCATCCCACCACGCATCGCCATCACACCTGCAGACACAGACAGGTAACACACACACACACACACACACACACACACACACACAACCCAGATATACAACTATACTTCCATGTAGTGTTGTCGACCTGAGTAGCATTGTAAACCATTCTCTCTCTCTCCCCCCCCCTCCCCCCACATGTCTTCAGAATATATCATTATCACAGTCAAATCGTATTTTATTTTAAAAAGGTGTGAATTGTTCTCCATCCAACCCAAATTCAGAATATACCTTCTTCATAGTCATGGTGTGCTTTCTTCAATAGCTATTGAGGAGAGAAACCCCAAATATCCACTATCAATCAAATGTATTTATATAGCCCTTCGTACATCAGCTGATATCTCAAAGTGCTGTACAGAAACCCAGCCTAAAACCCCAAACAGCAAGCAATGCAGGTGTAGCAGCACGGTGGCTAGGAAAAACTCCCTAGAAAGGCCAAAACCTAGGAAGAAACCTAGAGAGGAACCAGGCTCTGAGGGGTGGCCAGTCCTCTTCTGGCTGTGCCGGGTGGAGATTATAACAGTACATGGCCAAGACGTTCAAACGTTCATAGATGACCAGCAGGGTCAAGGTGGACCAGGTAGACTGGGGACAGCAAGGAGTCATCAGGCCAGGTAGTCCTGAGGCATGGTCCTAGGGCTCAGGTCCTCTGACAGAGAGGCATTGAGCATGTTTGGGATGCTCTGGATTGACGTGTACAGCTTCTAGTTTCCAGGTGGAGAATGGTTAACCCCCCCTTCAGTAGTTTCTAGGTGGAGAATGGTTCACCCTCTCCCCCTCTCTTCAGTAGTTTCTAGGTGGAGAATGGTTCACCCTCTCCCCCTATCTTCAGTAGTTTCTAGGTGGAGAATGGTTCACCCTCTCCCCCTCTCTTCAGTAGTTTCCAGGTGGCGAATGGTTTGTCATAATATAATAATCATAGTGTCTGTCTGTCTCTTCCCCAACCTCTCAGTGAGCTGGAGAACGGGGTGTCTCCGGGCCATACCCCTCTTGGCTCCCAGAGTCCCAGCCTGACCCTGCACCCTTCCTTCCCCCAGGGGGGTCGACGAGAGTCCTTCCTCTACCGGTCAGACTCTGACTACGACATGTCCCCCAAAAACTCAGTCTCACGCAATTCTATCGCCAGCGAAGGGTGAGAAGGGGGAGGGAGAGTGTCAGTGTGTGTCTGAGTCAAACCATTGGCTAATTTGCATTATCATGACTACATATCCTAATATACTCTGTCTCGCTCTTTCTCTGTTTCTAACACTCTCTCTCTCTCTCTCTCGCTCTCTCTGTTTCTAACACTCTCTCTTTCTCACTTTCTTGCTCTCTCTTTCTCAAATTCTCTCTCTCTCTCTCTCTCTCTCTCTCTCCCTCTCTCTCTCTCTCTCTCCCTCTCTCTCTCTCTCTGTCTCTCTCTCTCTCTTCCTTTCTCTCTCTCTCCCTTTTAGGCATGCAGGAGAAGACTTCATTGTTACCCCCTTTGCTCAGGTGTTAGCCAGCCTGCGCTCGGTACGGAGCAACTTCACCCTCCTCGCCAACATCTCCATGCCAACCGTCAAGTCAGTGCCCACCTGTCAATCAAAACATCTAACAGCTGGTCTGCATCCCAATGCTATATAGTCCACTACTTTGGACCATAGGCCTGCTATATAGTGATCTACTTTAGACCAGGGCCCCATAGGCCTGCTATATAGTGATCTACTTTAGACCAGGACCCCATAGGCCTGCTATATAGTGATCTACTTTAGACCAGGACCCCATAGGCCTGCTATATAGTGATCTACTTTAGACCAGGACCCCATATGCCTGCTATATAGTGATCTACTTTAGACCAGGACCCCATAGGCCTGCTATATAGTGATCTACTTTAGACCAGGACCCCATAGGCCTGCTATATAGTGATCTACTTTAGACCAGGACCCCATAGGCCTGCTATATAGTGATCTACTTTAGACCAGGGCCCCATAGGGCTTCCATTTGGTTATTGAGAGTTTCCTACCTCATTTACCCAGGTAGCAAGCCAATTAAAATGTGTGTTTAGCGTGTAACTGGTTTGTAACTGATGACTGATGTGACATGTATCTCGTGGATGTAATTGGCTGTCTGTCTACCTCGACTAGCCAATAACAGTAATGATAGTTATGGGTCACATTTACTCACCACTTATCAATGGGCCTGTCAATGGGCCTTTCAATGGGCCCTTCAATGGGCCTGTCAATGGGCCTGTCAATGGGCCTGTCAATGGGCCTTTCAATGTGCCCTTCAATGGGCCTGTCAATGGGCCCTTCAATGGGCCTTCAATGGGCCTTCAATGGGCCCTTCAATGGGCCTTTCAATGGGCCTTTCAATGGGCCTGTCAATGGGCCTTTCAATGTGCCCTTCAATGGGCCTGTCAATGGGCCCTTCAATGGGCCCTTCAATGGGCCTGTCAATGGGCCTTTCAATGGGCCTGTCAATGGGCCCTTCAATGGTCCCTTCAATGGGCCTTTCAATGGGCTTTTCAATGGGCCCTTCAATGGCCCTTCAATGGGCCTTTCAATGGGCCTGTCAATGGGCCTTTCAATGGGCCCTTCAATGGGCCTTCAATGGGTCTTTCAATGGGCCTTTCAATGGGCCTGTCAATGGGCCTGTCAATGGGCCTTCAATGGGCCTTCAATGGGCCTGTCAATGGGCCTTCAATGGGCCTTGTATAACACCAATGTTTAATACTGCCCCCCCCCCCCCCCCCCCTCTCCCGCCTCCCTCAGTCTGAATTTCACTCCCAGACAATGTCAAGCTATTGTAACCCAGTGAGTTCTAACTGGTTGTTGTAATTCCCTGTCTTGTCCACAGGAGGTCTCCACTGGGCGGTGTAGCGCCCCACAACCCCAGAGCAGCTCTATCAGATCAACAGTATGAGCAGCTGGCTACAGACACTCTGGAGGAGCTGGACTGGTGTCTGGACCAGCTAGAGACCATCCAGACTCACCGCTCTGTCAGCGATATGGCCTCCAACAAGGTACTACCGTGATATAAACACAACCATGATGTAACCACAACACAACCATGATATAACCACAACACAACCATGATATAACCACAACACAACCATGATATAACCACAACACAACCATGATATAACCACAACACAACCATGATATAACCACAACACAACCATGATATAACTACAACACAACCATGATATAACCACAACACAACCATGATATAACCACAACACAACCATGATATAACTACTACACAACATTATAATCTCACCACAGCTTCAACACTTATGAGCAGTGAACTGACTAACCCTACAGTAAAACATCCTCAAACTGCTCCCCCCTTTTCTCTCCCCCCCTCCCTCCCTCCCTCCCTCCCTCCCTCCCTCCCTCCCTCCCCCTTTTCTCCCTCGCTCCCTCCCTCCCTCCCTCTCTCAGTTTAAGAGGATGTTAAACAGGGAGCTGTCTCACCTATCAGAGATGAGTCGTTCGGGTAACCAGGTGTCTGAGTACATCTCCAGCACGTTCATGGGTGAGTACACCTACCTGGATATGCCTGTAGTTACCTGTACGTACCTGAAGTAACCTGTCTGTTCATACCTGTCTGTCTGTTCATACCTGTCTGTCTGTTAATACCTGTCTGTCTGTATGTTCATACCTGTCTGTTCATACTTGTCTGTCTGTTCATACCTGTCTGTGTATTTACCTGTCTGTCTGTTCATACCTGTCTGTCTGTTCATACCTGTCTGTCTGTTCATACCTGTCTGTCTGTTCATACCTGTCTATCTGTTCATAACTGTCTGTCTGTTCATACCTGTCTATATTCTACATCACTATACCTGTCTACCTGTACTTGGCCGCCCGTACATTTCTGTGTCCTGGGTTTTATCAGTCTGCCTGCGCTAGTTTGTGTGTATAACATGTGTGTCTCTAACCCCTAGACCAGCCCAACGAGGTGGAGCTGGTGTTCCCTAATCTAAAGGAGAAGTCTGTGTGTGTCTCTATCCCCTAGACCAGCCCAACGAGGTAGAGCTGTCGTCCCCTAATCTAAAGGAGAAGTCTATGTGTGTCTCTAACCCCTAGACAAGCCCAACGAGGTGGAGCTGTCGTCCC
>NC_048581.1:1624227-1629227 GCF_013265735.2 Oncorhynchus mykiss | reverse complement strand
TGGGTCACATCCTGACTGATGGCAGCCCATTCTTCCATAATCAATGCTTGGAGTTTGTCAGAATTTGTGGGTTTTTGTTTGTCCACCCGCCTCTTGAGGATTGACCAAGTTCTCAATGGGATTAAGGTCTGGGGAGTTTCCTGGCCATGGACCCAAAATATTGATGTTTTGTTCCCCGAGCCTCTTAGTTATCACTTTTGCCTTATGGCAAGGTGCTCCATCATGCTGGAAAAGGCATTGTTTGTCACCAAGCAGTTGAATCAACTTTAGGAGACGGTCCTGGCGCTTGCTGGACTTTCTTGGGCGCCCTGAAGCCTTCTTCACAACAATTGAACCGCTCTCCTTGAAGTTCTTGCCTGTGAAGCCCTTTTTGTGCAAAGCAATGATGACGGCACGTATTTCCTTGCAGGTAACCATGGTTGACAGAGGAAGAACAATGATTCCAAGCACCACCCTACTTTTGAAGCTTCCAGTCTGTTATTCAAACTCAATCAGCATGACAGAGTGATCTCCAGCCTTGTCCTCGTCAACACTCACACCTGTGTTAACGAGAGAATCACTGACATGATGTCAGCTGGTCCTTTTGTGGCAGGGCTGAAATGCAGTGGAAATGTTTTGGGGGGATTCAGTTCATTTGCATGGCAAAGAGGGACTTTGCAATTAGTTGCGATTCATCTGATCACTCTTCTTAACATTCTGGAGGGTTTGCAAATTGCCATCATACAAACTGAGGCAGCAGACTTTGTGAAAATGTATATTTGTGTCATTCTCAAAACCTTTGGCCACGACTGTACATACACAAATACCTTCTCAGGCAATCAGTCAAGGTTACTAGACTCAGCTCATTACCTCACTCAAGGCTTCACACTCTCTCTTTGTGTGTGCCTGCTTGCGTATGTGTGTGTCTGCGTGTGTGTGTGCCTGCGTGTGTGTGCCTGCCTGTGTGCCTGCCTGTGTGTGTGTGTGTGTGTGTGTGTCTGCGTGTGTGTGTTTGCCTGCCTGTGTGTGTGCCTGCCTGTGTGTGTGTGTGTGTGTGTGTGTGTGTGTGTGTGTGTGTGTGTGTGTGTGTGTGTGTAGGAGCTAGAGGACCTGGACAAGTGGAGTTTCAACATCTTCAGAGTGTCAGAGTTCTCCAACAGCAGGCCTCTCAGCTGCATCATGTACGCCATCTTCCAGGTACCTGGAGTTAGACACACGGTGTGGGGTTTAGGTTTAGGGGTTAGGTTTAGTTTAGGGGTTAGGTTTAGGGTTAGGTTTAGTTTTAAGGGTTAGGTTTAGTTGTAGGGCTTAGGTTTAGTTTAGGGGTTAGGTTTAGTTTTAGGGTTTAGTTTTAGGGGTTAGGTTTAGGGGTTAGGTTTAGTTTTAGGGGTTAGGTTTAGTTTTAGGGGTTAGGTTTAGTTTTATGGTTAGGTTTAGTTTTAGGGTTTAGGTTTAGTTTTAGGGTTTAGGTTTAGTTTTAGGGGTTAGGTTTAGTTTTAGGGTTTAGGTTTAGTTTTAGGGTTAGGTTTAGTTTTAGGGGTTAGGTTTAGTTTTAGGGTTTAGGTTTAGTTTTAGGGGTTAGGTTTAGTTTTAGGGTTTAGGTTTAGTTTTAGGGTTTAGGTTTAGTTTTAGGGGTTAGGTTTAGTTTTAGGGGTTAGGTTTAGTTTCAGGGTTTAGGGTTAGGTTTAGTTTTAGGGTTAGGTTTAGTTTTAGGGGTTAGGTTTAGTTTTAGGGTTAGGTTTAGTTGTAGGGGTTAGGTTTAGTTTTAGGGGTTAGGTTTAGTTTTAGGGCTAGGTTTAGTTTTAGGGTTAGGTTTAGTTGTAGGGTTAGGTTTAGTTTTAGGGGTTAGGTTTAGTTTTAGGGGTTAGGTTTAGTTGTAGGGTTAGGTTTAGTTTTAGGGTTAGGTTTAGTTTTAGGGTTATGTTTAGTTTTAGGGTTTAGGTTTAGTTTTAGGGGTTAGGTTTAGTTTTAGGGGTTAGGTTTAGTTTTAGGGTTAGGTTTAGTTTTAGGGTTAGGTTTAGTTTTAGGGGTTAGGTTTAGTTTTAGGGTTAGGTTTAGTTTTAGGGTTAGGTTTAGTTTTAGGGTTAGGTTTAGTGGTGCAGGTGAGACGTATGTCTCCGGTCTGATTGAGCCTGCGTTCCACAGACCAGATATGGGGCGTGTTTTAGCTGGGACAGAGAGGAGTAGAACAAAAGGACTCAATGGTCCTCTGACATCCTGGCATCCGGGATATTAGGTGTGGCAGCGTAGCCTAGTGGTTAGAGCTTTGGACTAGTTACCGGAAGGTTACAAGTTCAAACCCCCGAGCTGACAAGGTACAAATGAGACAAGGAGATCCCTACCGACCAAACACTCCCTAACCCGGACGACGCTATGCCAATTGTGCGTCGCCCCACGGACCTCCCGGTCGCGGCCGGTTACGACAGAGCCTGGGCGCAAACCCAGGGACTCTGATGGCACAGCTGGCGCTGCAGTACAGCGCCCTTAACCACTGTGCCACCCGGGAGATGATTTGGTATTTCTGTGTTTGGCCTGGTATGGTTCTCAATCAGAGGCAGCTGTCTATCGTTGTCCCTGATTGAGAACCATACTTAGGCAGCCTGTTTATCACCGTTGAGTTGTGGGTTGTTGTTTTCTGTTCTGTGTTTTGAGTATGTCACCCGTACAGGACTGTTTCGTTTCGCTCGTTGTCTCTTCATTGTTTTGTTTCAGTGTTCGATCAATAATATTAAATCAGTACGGACACTTACCACGGTGCGCATTGGTCCTCCTCTTCTTCCACCACCAACAACGGCAGTTACAGCATGGTCTGTAAAGGTTGGGCTCTCGGCACAACAGGCCAGACTGGTGGGCTCCACGGATTCATTATTGCAATAATTAATCGATATTAAATAAAGATGATTGGCTGAAGACCAAGTCTCTCTCAGTACTGAATTTCCAGGACGTGTGTGTGATGTGTTATTTTGATTCCCACAAGGCTAGTGAAACAGATGTGTGTGTGTGTGTGTGTGTAGGTATGTTGTGTGCTGAGTGTGTGTGATGTGTGATGTGTGATGTGTTATTTTGATTCCCACAAGGCTAGTGAAACAGACGTGTGTGTGTGTAGGTACAGTGCCTTGCGAAAGTATTCGGCCCCCTTGAACTTTGCGACCTTTTGCTACATTTCAGGCTTCAAACATAAAGATATAAAACTGTATTTTTTTGTGAAGAATCAACAACAAGTGGGACACAATCATGAAGTGGAACGACATTTATTGGATATTTCAAACTTTTTTAACAAATCAAAAACTGAAAAATTGGGCGTGCAAAATTATTCAGCCCCTTTACTTTCAGTGCAGCAAACTCTCTCCAGAAGTTCAGTGAGGATCTCTGAATGATCCAATGTTGACCTAAATGACTAATGATGATAAATACAATCCACCTGTGTGTAATCAAGTCTCCGTATAAATGCACCTGCACTGTGATAGTCTCAGAGGTCCGTTAAAAGTGCAGAGAGCATCATGAAGAACAAGGAACACACCAGGCAGGTCCGAGATACTGTTGTGAAGAAGTTTAAAGCCGGATTTGGATACAAAAAGATTTCCCAAGCTTTAAACATCCCAAGGAGCACTGTGCAAGCGATAATATTGAAATGGAAGGAGTATCAGACCACTGCAAATCTACCAAGACCTGGCCGTCCCTCTAAACTTTCAGCTCAGATAAGGAGAAGACTGATCAGAGATGCAGCCAAGAGGCCCATGATCACTCTGGATGAACTGCAGAGATCTACAGCTGAGGTGGGAGACTCTGTCCATAGGACAACAATCAGTCGTATATTGCACAAATCTGGCCTTTATGGAAGAGTGGCAAGAAGAAAGCCATTTCTTAAAGCTTTCCATAAAAAGTGTTGTTTAAAGTTTGCCACAAGCCACCTGGGAGACACACCAAACATGTGGAAGGTGTGCTCTGGTCAGATGATACCAAAATTGAACTTTTTGGCAACAATGCAAAACGTTATGTTTGGCGTAAAAGCAACACAGCTCATCACCCTGAACACACCATCCCCACTGTCAAACATGGTGGTGGCAGCATCATGGTTTGGGCCTGCTTTTCTTCAGCAGGGACAGGGAAGATGGTTAAAATTGATGGGAAGATGGATGGAGCCAAATACAGGACCATTCTGGAAGAAAACCTGATGGAGTCTGCAAAAGACCTGAGACTGGGACAGAGATTTGTCTTCCAACAAGACAATGATCCAAAACATAAAGCAAAATCTACAATGGAATGGTTCAAAAATAAACATATCCAGGTGTTAGAATGGCCAAGTCAAAGTCCAGACCTGAATCCAATCGAGAATCTGTGGAAAGAACTGAAAACTGCTGTTCACAAATGCTCTCCATCCAACCTCACTGAGCTCGAGCTGTTTTGCAAGGAGGAATGGGAAGAAATGTCAGTCTCTCGATGTGCAAAACTGATAGAGACATACCCCAAGCGACTTACAGCTGTAATTGCAGCAAAAGGTGGCGCTACAAAGTATTAATTAACTTAAGGGGGCTGAATAATTTTGCACGCCCAATTTTTCAGTTTTTGATTTGTTAAAAAAGTTTGAAATATCCAATAAATGTCGTTCCACTTCATGATTGTGTCCCACTTGTTGTTGATTCTTCACAAAACATTTCAGTTTTATATCTTTATGTTTGAAGCCTGAAATGTGGCGAAAGGTCGCAAAGTTCAAGGGGGCCGAATACTTTCGCAAGGCACTGTATGTTGTGTGCTGAGTGTGTGTGATGTGTGTATGATGTGAATGCGTAGGTGCTCTGCATGAATGTGTGTTCATGCATGTGTGTGTGTGTGTGTATGTATGTGTGTGAGTTCAAACAAGTGTGTGCATGCGGGTGTGTGTGTTCATGCATGTGTGTGTGTGTGTGTGTTCATGCAAGTGTGTGTGTGTGTGTGTGTGTTAATGCATGTGTGTGTGTGTGTGTGTGTGTGTGTGTGTGTGTGTGTGTTAATGCACGTGTGTGTGTGTGTGTGTGTGTGTG
>NC_048581.1:1589227-1619227 GCF_013265735.2 Oncorhynchus mykiss | reverse complement strand
CGCATACAGGTAAAACTACTATACATGACTATACAGGTACTACTACTATACATGACTATACAGGTACTACTACTATACATGACTATACAGGTACTACTACTATACATGACTATACAGATACTACTACTATACAGAACGCATACAGGTACAACTACTATACATGACTATACAGGTACTGTACTAATACCTACAGAAAATACATGACTATACAGGTACTAAATACATGACTATACAGGTACTAAGTACATGACTCTACAGGTACTACTACTATACTAATACCTACAGAAAATACATGACTATACAGGTACTGAGTACATGACTCTACAGGTACTAATACTATACTAATACCTACAGAAAATACATGACTATACAGGGGAAAACTTCTGACTGCATTACAGTGGGGCAAAAAAGTATTTAGTCAGCCACCAATTGTGCAAGTTCTCCCACTTAAAAAGATGAGAGAGGCCTGTAATTTTCATCATAGGTACACTTCAACTGTGACTGTATATTGAAATAACATCCTCACCAGAATCACTTCAGACCCAGGACAGTTCAGCATGGCTGCTGTGTTGAATCACTTCAGACCCAGGACAGTTCAGCATGGCTGCTGTGTTGAATCACTTCAGACCCAGGACAGTTCAGCATGGCTGCTGTGTTGAATCACTTCAGACCCAGGACAGTTCAGCATGGCTGCTGTGTTGAATCACTTCAGACCCAGGACAGGGGGGGGGGGGGGGGGGGGGGGGGGGGGGGGGGGGGGGGGTCCTGAGGAACATGTTTAACACTGGGGGGGGGTCTCCTCCTCTCTGCAGGTCCTGAGGAACATGTTTAACACTGGGGGGGGGGGGGGGTCCTGAGGAACATGTTTAACACTGGGGGGGTGTCTCCTCTCTGTAGGTCCTGAGGAACATGTTTAACACTGGGGGGGGGGTCTCCTCCTCTCTGTAGGTCCTGGGGAACATGTTTAACACTGGGGGGGGGTATCTCCTCCTCTCTGTAGGTCCTGAGGAACATGGTCCACTGTGCAGACCTCAGCAACCCCACCAAGCCGCTGGGTGTGTATCGCCAGTGGACTGAACGCATCATGGAGGAGTTCTCCAGACAGGGAGACAAGGAGAGAGACAAGGGCTTGGAGATCAGCCCCATGTGTGACAAACACACTGCCTCGGTGGAGAAGAGCCAGGTCTCTCTCTCTCACGCACGCACGCACACACACACGCACGCGCACACACACACGCACACACACACACGCACACGCGCACACACACACACACACACACACACACACAAACACGCAGAATACACACTTTCAAACACACACATTTTCTCTTTTTCTCGCAATCTTCTTCTTCCTCTACAAAAGCACTGATCAGGGCAGTTAGACAGTTAGGCAGTTAGACAGTTAGGCAGTTAGACAGTTAGACAGTAAGGCAGTTTGGCAGTTTGGCAGTTTGGCAGTTTGGCAGTTAGGCAGTTAGGCAGTTAGGTAGTTAGGTAGTTAGGCAGTTAGGCAGTTAGGCAGTAAGGCAGTTAGGTAGTTAGGCAGTTAGGCAGTTAGGCAGTAAGGCAGTTTGGCAGTTTGGCAGTTTGGCAGTTAGGCAGTTAGACAGTTAGGCAGTAAGGCAGTTTGGCAGTTAGACAGTTTAGACAGTTAGACAGTTAGACAGTTAGGCAGTTAGACAGTTAGACAGTTAGGCAGTTAGACAGTTAGGCAGTTAGACAGTTAGACAGTTAGGCAGTTAGGCAGTTAGGCAGTTAGACAGTTAGACAGTTAGGCAGTTAGACAGTTAAGCAGTTAGACAGTAAGACAGTAATGCAGTAATGCAGTTAGGCAGTTAGGCAGTTAGACAGTTAAGCAGTTAGACAGTTAGACAGTTTGGCAGTTAGACAGTAAGACAGTAATGCAGTTAGGCAGTTAGGCAGTTAGACAGTTAGGCAGTTAGGCAGTTAGACAGTTAGACAGTTAGACAGTTAGGCAGTTAGACAGTTTGGCAGTTAGACAGTTTAGACAGTTAGACAGTTAGACAGTTAGGCAGTTAGGCAGTTAGACAGTAAGACAGTTAAGCAGTTAGACAGTTAGACAGTAAGGCAGTTAGACAGTAAGGCAGTTAGGCAGTAAGACAGTAATGCAGTTAGGCAGTTAGACAGTTAGGCAGTTAGGCAGTTAGGCAGTTAGACAGTTAAGCAGTTAGACAGTTAGACAGTAAGGCAGTTAGACAGTAAGACAGTAAGACAGTAATGCAGTTAGGCAGTTAGACAGTTAGGCAGTTAGGCAGTTAGGCAGTTAGGCAGTTAGACAGTTAAGCAGTTAGACAGTTAGACAGTAAGGCAGTTAGACAGTAAGACAGTAATGCAGTTAGGCAGTTAGACAGTTAGACAGTAAGGCAGTTAGACAGTTAGACAGTTAAGCAGTTAGACAGTTAGACAGTTAGACAGTAAGGCAGTTAGACAGTAAGACAGTAAGAGAGTTAGGCAGTTAGACAGTTAGGCAGTTAGACAGTTAGACAGTTAGACAGTAAGACAGTCAGACAGTTAGGCAGTTAGACAGTTAGACAGTAAGACAGTTAGGCAGTTAGGCAGTTAGACAGTTAGGCAGTTAGGCAGTTAGACAGTTAGGCAGTTAGACAGTTAGGCAGTTAGACAGTTAGGCAGTTAGACAGTTAGGCAGTTAGGCAGTTAGACAGTTAGACAGTTAGGCAGTTAGACCGTTTGGCAGTTAGATAGTTAGGGAGTAAGACAGTTAGGCAGTTAGGCAGTTAGGCAGTTTGGCAGTTTGGCAGTTAGGCAGTTAGGCAGTTAGACAGTTAGGTAGTTAGACAGTTAGGCAGTTAGGCAGTTAGGCAGTAAGGCAGTTAGACAGTTTAGACAGTTAGACAGTTAGGCAGTTAGACAGTTAGAGCATTGGGCCAATAACCAAAAGGTCAAATCTTCAAGCAGACAAGGTGAAAAATCTCTCTCTCTCCCTCTCTCTCTCTCCCTTTCTCCTTCTCTCTCTCCCCCTTTTTCCCTCTCCTTCTCTCTCTCTCCCTTTCTCTCTCTCTCCCCCTTTCTCCCTCACTCTATCTCCCTTTCCCTCTCTCTCCCTCTCTCTCGCTCTCTCTCTCCCTCTCTCTCCCTCCCCCTCCATTTCTCTCTCTCCCCCTCTCTCTCCCTTTCTCCCTTCCTCTCTCACCCTTTCTCCCTCCCACTCTCCCTCTCTCTCTCCCTCCCTCTCTCTGACTCCAGGTGGGTTTCATAGACTACATAGTCCACCCTCTGTGGGAGACGTGGGGTGACCTGGTCCACCCTGATGCCCAGGACCTGCTGGACACGTTGGAGGAGAACAGAGACTGGTACCAGTCCACCATGCCTCAGAGCCCCTCTCCTCCCTACGACAAACACCTGCTCACAGACCGCTTCCAGGTAACACACACACGCACACGCACACACACATACACACACACGCACACGCACACACACATGCACACACACACACACACACACACACACACACACACACACACACACACACACACACACACACACACACACACACACACACACACACACACACACATACACACACACACATGATGATCTATTAATGAACTACTACTGTCTTCTCTTTATCAATGACTATATAACAAACTATCAATCTACTGTCTTCTCTTTATCAATGACTATATAACAAACTATCAATCTACTGTCTTCTCTTTATCAATGACTATCTATATAACTAACTATCAATCTACTGTCTTCTCTTTATTCTCCCAGTTTGAGCTGGCACTGGAAGATGTGGAGCCCAACCACAACCACATACAACAACTCAACGGGTCCAACCACATGGTCAGACAGGAGAACGGAAACCAGGACAATTCAAAGGAGGACCATGTTGAAGAGGTGGAGGAGGAGAACCATGTTGAAGAGGTGGAGGAGGATAACCATGTTGAGGAGGAGGAGGAGGAGGAGAACCATCTTGAGGAGGAGAACCATGTTGAAGAGGTGGAGGAGAACCATGTTGAAGAGGTGGAGGAGGAGAACCATGTTGAGGAGGAGGAGGAGGAGGAGGAGGAGAACCATGTTGAGGAGGAGGAGGAGAACCATGTTGAGGAGGAGAACAATGTTGAAGAGGTGGAGGAGGAGGACCATGTTGAAGAGGAGGAGGCGGAGAACTATGTTGAGGAGGAGAACCATTTTGAAGAGGTGGAGGGAAACCATGTTGAGGAGGAGAACCATGTTGAAGAGGAGGAGGACCATGTTGAAGAGGAGGAGGAGGACCATGTTGAAGAGGAGACGGAGGACCATGTTGAAGAGGAGGAGGACCATGTTGAAGAGGAGGAGGAGGACCATGTTGAAGAGGAGGAGGAGGACCATGTTGAAGAGGAGACGGAGGACCATGTTGAAGAGGAGGAGGACCATGTTGAAGAGGAGGAGGAGGACCATGTAGAAGAGGTTGAGGAGGAGGAGAACAATGTTGAAGAGGAGGAGGAGAACAATGTTGAAGAGGAGGAGGAGGACCATGTTGAAGAGGAGGAGGAGGAGAACCATGTTGAAGAGGTGGAGGAGAACCATGTTGAAGAGGTGGAGGAGAACCATGTTGAAGAGGAGGATGAGAACCATGTTGAAGAGGAGGCAGAAGAAGATAGAGGAGAGGAGAATGTCAAAGATAATGGGGATGTGGAGAACCAAAATGGAGAACAAGACTGTGTTGGGGAAGAGCAGAAGGAAGGAGAAGAAGAGGAGGAGGAGGAAGAAGGAGGGGAACAGGAGGAGGAAGAAAGAGAGGAACAGGAGGAAGAAGGAGAGGAAAAGAAGGAGAAAGGAGAGGAGGGGGAGAAAGAAGAGGAGGAGGAGGAGAAAGAAGAGGAGGAGGAGGAGGAGAAAGAAGAGGAGGAGGGGGAGAAAGAAGGAGAGGAGGGGGAGAAAGAGGAGGGGGAGAAAGAAGAGGAGGAGGAGAAAGAAGGAGAGGAGGGGGAGAAAGAAGAGGAGGATGAGGAGGAGGAGGAGGGGAAGAAAGAAGGAGTAGAATGAAAGAGAGGAAAAGGAGGAAGGAGATGAGAAGTAGGAAAAGTTAGTTGGAAATGAGGAGATCAAAGAAAGAAGAATAGATAAAAGAGAGAAGAGAAGCTAAATCAGACCCAGTGAATGAGAGATGGAGGAGAGATGGAGGAAGAGGAGGAGAGATGGAGGAAGAGGAGGAGAGATAGAAGAGAGATGGAGGAAGAGGAGGAGAGATGGAGGAAGAGGAGGAGAGATGGAGGAAGAGGAGGAGAGATGGATCTAGATGGAGGAAGAGGAGGAGAGATGGAGGAAGAGGAGGAAGAGGAGGAGAGATGGAGGAAGCGGAAGAGAGATGGAAGAAGAGAGGTGGAGGAAGAGAGATGGAGGAAGAGGAGGAGAGATGGAGGATGAGAGATGGAAGAAGAGAGGTGGAGGCAGAGAGATGGAGGAAGAGGAGGAGAGATGGCGGATGAGGAGGAGAGGTGGAGGAAGAGGAGGAGAGATGGAGGATGAGCGATGGAGGAAGTGTTGCAGGTGTGAGGTAGCTAGCTAGTAAACAATTTCCCACCGTGGAACAAAGTGATGTCACCTGCCCTGACACCCGAGGCAGTGTCTGCCTCGCCCCAACCAAGGCCCTGACACCCGAGGCAGTGTCTGCCTTGCCCCAACCAAGGCCCTGACACCCGAGGCAGTGTCTGCCTCGCCCCAACCAAGGCCATGACACCCGAGGCAGTGTCTGCCTCGCCCCAACCAAGGCCCTGACACCCGAGGCAGTGTCTGCCTCGCCCCAACCAAGGCCCTGACACCCGAGGCAGTGTCTGCCTCGCCCCAACCAAGGCCCTGACACCCGAGGCAGTGTCTGCCTCGCCCCAACCAAGGCCACGGGCTGTGTGTCCCAAATGGCAACCTATCCCCTTTATACTGCACAAAGGGCTCTGGTCAAAAGTAGTGCACTACATAGGGAATAGGTTGGCATTTGGAATACACTCATTCAGTCTTCATGACCTGTAGCCTTTGTACATGGACCACTGCCACCAGGGGGAACCTTCTTTTAACAGCTCTTTTGTAGCACTACGGACTATTAAGACTGTAACACACACACTGTAACACCCACCGGCCAGCACATGCAAAACAATAAACAATGCTCTTTCGGACTCCATTGGACTATTAAACATGGAGAAGGGTGAAGTTGCCCCTAGACACTGATCTTGGGTCAGTTTAACATTGCCCCCTCCCCCCCCCTCCACCCACCCCCACTAATAGTTAAGGTTAGGATTGGGGGAGAGGGAAGCTGATCCTAGATCTGTACCTATAGGGGATTCTGGAGCAAGAACACACGGGAACACTTTATTTGGATCCACAGTCTGAGCATCAAGAAAGAAAATAACCCAATATAGAGGTTAAAGGTCACGTTGATTCCTGCCACCATAGAGATGTTAAGAGATCGCAAACATTGTATTCTGTCCCATTATGGCGTCTGTGAGCGCACAGACGACCATAATGCACAGACCTGGGGCCATCTCCATTTTGAAGTAGTTCATTTTTTTCTTCTTCTACTCCTTCTATGAGTTGGTAAACAAACTGAAAGGGTGCGTACTGCCACCTGGAGGGTGTTATTTAATTAAACAGGCATAAAGCCAAGGTTGGCGATTCACAGCCACCTGCAGGGTGTTATTTAAACAGGCACAAAGCCAAGGTTGGCGATTCACAGCCACCTGCAGGGTGCTATTTAAACAGGCACAAAGCCAAGGTTGGTGATTCACAGCCACCTGCAGGGTGCTATTTAAACAGGCATAAAGCCAAGGTTGGCGATTCACAGCCACCTGGAGGGTGCTATTTAAACAGGCACAAAGCCAAGGTTGGTGATTCACAGCCACCTGCAGGGTGCTATTTAAACAGGCACAAAGCCAAGGTTGGTGATTCACAGCCACCTGGAGGGTGCTATTTGAACAGGCATAAAGCCAAGGTTGGTGATTCACAGCCACCTGCAGGGTGCTATTTAAACAGGCATAAAGCCAAGGTTGGCGATTCACAGCCCCCCCCCCCCACACACCTTGTGACCTCGATGGAATTATGTGATCCTTCCTTAATCTACAGGATGTCCTGCCCAGTTGACTACTTCAAAATGGTGAAAGTCCTCAATGTTACTGCCCATGCTAAAACAGGCTTTTGGGCACACAAAAATAGATAGAGGACTATCTATCTATCTTGATAGGACTTATAGGCTGTCTCCCAAATGGGCCCTGGTCGAAAGTAGTGCACTACATAGGGAATAGGGTGCCATTTGGGACCCAAACATGGACATACAGGTGTTGGTGTATGTATACTTCATATCTAAGAGAAAATCGTAACCCAAGACTCGTCTGGAGCTGCGTTCAACTGGACTTTTTTTCTTCCATTTTTGTCGGAATTGAAAAAAATAAATGCAAAAAGAGAGGAACCTTCTGTACCCTGAGGTCATAGTTCATCCTTTACCCTGAGGTCATAGTTCATCCTTTACCCTGAGGTCATGATCCATCCTTTACCCTGAGGTCATAGTTCATCCTTTACCCTGAGGTCATAGTTCATCCTTTACCCTGAGGTCATAGTTCATCCTTTACCCTGAGGTCATGATCCATCCTTTACCCTGAGGTCATAGTTCATCCTTTACTCTGAGGTCATAGTTCATCCTTTACCCTGAGGTCATAGTTCATCCTGTACCCCGAGGTCATAGTTCATCCTTTACCCTGAGGTCATAGTTCATCTTTTACCCTGAGGTCATAGTTCATCCTGTACCCTGAGGTCATAGCTCATCCTTTACCCTGGGCTCAAGTTGGAAGTTGCCCCTAGACACAAAGATCAGTTTAACGTTGGCCACTTTCTTCTAAAGCAATGCACTGTGGGACCAGGGTTGGGGTTGGGGTTGGGGGGGGAGAGAGTCGATTGCCTCCCAAATGGCATCTGATTTCCTATATACAGTCAACAGTAGTGCACTACAGAGGGAATAGGGTGCCATTCTGGTCTAATGTAGTGCACTACAGAGGGAATAGGGTGCCATTCTGGTCTAATGTAGTGCACTATAGAGGGAACAGGGTGCCATTCTGGTCTAATGTAGTGCACTACAGAGGGAATAGGGTGCCATTCTGGTCAACAGTAGTGCACTACAGAGGGAATAGGGTGCCATTCTGGTCAACAGTAGTGCACTACAGAGGGAATAGGGTGCCATTCTGGTCAACAGTAGTGCACTACAGAGGGAATAGGGTGCCATTCTGGTCAACACTAGTGTACTACTGAGGGAATAGGGTGCCAATCTGGTCAACAGTAGTGCACTACAGAGGGAATAGGGTGCCATTCTGGTCTAATGTAGTGCACTAGAGAGGGAATAGGGTGCCATTCTGGTCAGAAGTAGTGCACTATGTAGGGAATAGGGTGTAATTTGGGACGCGGCCGGGGGTCTTCCACCACCTTGTTTTGTATATCTGTATTTGTCACTTTATCAGACGGACCCACCCTGCTGCATATCTGCATCAAACATCTAACAATAAATATGTCTGCTAAATGGAGATTAAATAACTGACTGGGATCTTCCTGGTGTACACTTGTTCACTACTTCCCACCAATCTCAATGCATTGTACTGGTGGAGGCATGTCATTTCTTTTCAGACCAGTGAAGGGGAAATGAACACAAGCGCAACACGTCGGGGAGGAAGGAGAGACCGTCGGCAAATCCAGTCAGGGATGAATTGATTGGATGGAAAAAGCTCCGTGGGCAGAGAGCTTTGTGACAGGCCAGTGTGCGAGGTTTCCTACAGGGAGAGTCAAATAAGAACATGTCTTACGGGTGGTAGGATGGAGGGCATTTACACATGGGTTGTGACCCATAAGGTTGACAGTTTGAAGGGTTGTGACCCATACGGTTGACAGTTTGAAGGGTTGTGACCCATAAGGTTGACAGTTTGAAGGGTTGTGACCCATACGGTTGACAGTTTGAAGGGTTGTGACCCATAAGGTTGACAGTTTGAAGGGTTGTGACCCATAAGGTTGACCGTTTGAAGGGTTGTGACCCGTAAGGTTGACAGTTTGAAGGGTTGTGACCCGTAAGGTTGACAGTTTGAAGGGTTGTGACCCATAAGGTTGACAGTTTGAAGGGTTGTGACCCATAAGGTTGACAGTTTGAAGGGTTGTGACCCGTAAGGTTGACAGTTTGAAGGGTTGTGACCCATAAGGTTGACAGTTTGAAGGGTTGTGACCCATAAGGTTGACAGTTTGAAGGGTTGTGACCCGTAAGGTTGACAGTTTGAAGGGTTGTGACCCATAAGGTTGACAGTTTGAAGGGTTGTGACCCATAAGGTTGACAGTTTGAAGGGTTGTGACCCATAAGGTTGACCGTTTGAAGGGTTGTGACCCATAAGGTTGACCGTTTGAAGGGTTGTGACCCATAAGGTTGACCGTTTGAAGGGTTGTGACCCATAAGGTTGACAGTTTGAAGGGTTGTGACCCACATGGCTGCCAGTTTGAATCCCAGTTGTGACTTTTGTTTTCCAACTTTAACTAATCACCTTTTTAATCTACTGACGTTCTAAATGAGTCATTGACGGGTGCTTTCCCCCCTGCTAGTGCAGTGGACTAGGAACTGGGATAGGGACCAGAAGGTTACAGGTTCTAATCTTGTGGACTAGGAACTGGGATAGGGACCAGAAGGTTACAGGTTCTAATCTTGTGGACTAGGAACTGGGATAGGGACCAGAAGGTTACAGGTTCTAATCTTGTGGACTAGGAACTGGGATAGGGACCAGAAGGTTACAGGTTCTAATCTTGTGGACTAGGCACTGGGATAGGGACCAGAAGGTTACAGGTTCTAATCTTGTGGACTAGGCACTGGGATAGGGACCAGAAGGTTACAGGTTCTAATCTTGTGGACTAGGCACTGGGATAGGGACCAGAAGGTTACAGGTTCTAATCTTGTGGACTAGGAACTGAGATAGGGACCAGGTTACAGGTTCTAATCTTGTGGACTAGGAACTGGGATAGGGACCAGAAGGTTACAGGTTCTAATCTTGTGGACTAGGCACTGGGATAGGGACCAGAAGGTTACAGGTTCTAATCCTGAATGACCACAGAAGACTTCCAGATAAGAACAGCATTCTATGTTTTATTGATCGCAGATTTCAGAGTGTCGTATCTGAGGCATCAATCAATCAATCAGACGATGAACAAAAACACAACAAGCAACTCACACAGGAGCCAGGTGAACAACAGGTCAGTAGCAGAGGCACCTGGTTCACCTGGTCTAGTTTGGTATAAAAAGGTGGAGAAACGTAACCCAGGTGGGTCATTTGGCACCGAGTTGACAAAGCCGGGTCAATCAGACAAACACAAGAACACACAAATGGACACACCCACACCTAACACTAGAGTGGTCTCCCAGAGCCTACTTCAAATACTAAATAAATATCAGTTTTTAAGAACCTCCAAGGATGACCGCATATCAAAAGTAAATACACACGCATCACAGATCACATGACCAACTACATGACATCATGGCGGTCAAGGCAGCAATCGCAGAGGGTTCCACATTATGCTGCAGAACCTTTCTCTATCAGGTACCAGAATATTTCTCTGTCAGGTTCTAGAATGTCTCTCTCTCTCTCAGGTTCTAGAATGTCTCTCTCTCTGTCAGGTTCTAGAATTCCATGCAGGGTTCTCTCAGATCAGAGGCCCATCCAGGAGACCCAGTCAGGGAAGTCCTCCACCTCTCCCATCTCACTGAGGCTCTGCTCTCCATCACCGTGGACCAGGGTCAGCTTGTAGCGCAGACGTACCTTACGCTGGAGGGAGATAACACACAAACCATCACCATTCTAATCAAACACACCTGACGCTGGAGGGAGATAACAGACGCTGGAGGGAGATAACACACAAACCATCACTATTCTATCAAACACACTGACGCTAGAGGGAGATAACAGACGCTGGAGGGAAATAACACACAAACCATCACTATTCTATCAAACACACTGACGCTAGAGGGAGATAACAGACGCTGGAGGGAGATAACAGACGCTGGAGGGAGATAACACACAAACCATCACCATTCTAATCAAACACACCTGACGCTGGGAGGGAGATAACAGACGCTGGAGGGAGATAACACACAAACCATCACTATTCTATCAAACACACTGACGCTAGAGGGAGATAACAGACGCTGGAGGGAGATAACAGACGCTGGAGGGAGATAACACACAAACCATCACCATTCTAATCAAACACACCTGACGCTGGGAGGGAGATAACACACAAACCATCACCATTCTAATCAAACACACCTGACGCTGGGAGGGAGATAACAGACGCTGGCGGGAGATAACACACAAACCATCACCATTCTAATCAAACACACCTTACGTTGGGAGGGAGATAACACACAAACCATCACCATTCTAATCAAACACACCTGACGTTGGGAGGGAGATAACACACAAACCATCACCATTCTAATCAAACACACCTGACGTTGGGAGGGAGATAACACACAAACCATCACCATTCTAATCAAACACACCTGACGTTGGGAGGGAGATAACACACAAACCATCACCATTCTAATCAAACACACCTGACGCTGGGAGGGAGATAACAGACGCTGGAGGGAGATAACACACAAACCATCACCATTCTAATCAAACACACCTAACGCTGGGAGGGAGATAACACACAAACCATCACCATTCTAATCAAACACACCTGACGCTGGGAGGGAGATAACACACAAACCATCACCATTCTAATCAAACACACCTGACGCTGGGAGGGAGATAACAGACGCTGGAGGGAGATAACACACAAACCATCACCATTCTAATCAAACACACCTAACGCTAGAGGGAGATAACACACAAACCATCACCATTCTAATCAAACACACCTGACGCTGGGAGGGAGATAACACACAAACCATCACCATTCTAATCAAACACACCTGACGTTGGGAGGGAGATAACACACAAACCATCACCATTCTAATCAAACACACCTGACGCTGGGAGGGAGATAACACACAAACCATCACCATTCTAATCAAACACACCTGACGTTGGGAGGGAGATAACACACAAATCACCACCATTCCATCAAAGGCACATTGTCAACAAGCCACGGCACTTGACATTAACAGTTAATAAACTCTTGAGATAGCATCCACAGCTTTTACCCTCAATACGAACGTCAGGGAGACTGCCTTTAAAAGACACATGGTTGACAATGAAGTTCACTTGTTGATGATGAGCCTTATGAATGAATGCCGGCCAAGTCACAGGTCTGACGATAACAAAACAAGGTGTTTCCAGTGTGTCAGGTTGAGCAGTAGACTCACCCTGTGTGGGTTGGAGAGGAGCAGTATCTGTGAGATGGCAGCAGGGGGCAGCAGAGGGTTGTAGGAGGGGAGGTCATTCCCTGAAGACGGCTGGAGCTTCACTGTCATGGTCTGGAGGACAGACAGGGAGATCAGTCGGCTAGCCAGTGAGCCAGCCAGTCATTCAGTCAGCCAGTCATTCAGTCAACCAGACAGTCATTCAGTAAGATCAATGACTCAATCAATGAATCAATCAGTCCAGGGTTCCCACACCTTCTTAATTAAACATCAAATTCAAGGACTTTTCAAGGACTTTCCAGGCCCAATTCCCTCAAATTCAAGGACCCGTGCGAACCCTGACAGTCAGTCATTCAATCAGTCAACCAGTCATTGATGGAAACGAAGGATTCATTAGACAAGGAGAGAGATTGTTTAAAGTTAGAAAATGTATGGGTTTAAAAATGTCTTGTCCATATTTGGGCGTTTGTCTGTTACCTTGGGAACGGCAGCCTGAAACAGGATGTCTTTAACAGGGAGTGCGGAGGTGTTCACCGTGGAGACGATAACCACAGCAACGTTAGGGTGTCCCGGGGGCGGGTCTTTGGCGAAATGGAGGGAAACATGGACGCCATTCTGGTCGTACACTGTGATTGGCTCCAATCGACCTATCGGAGACATTCAGGAAATGAACACCTCAGACGTGCCAACAGAGAACAGATGACTTGAAATAGAAAAGACCAGAGGTCTCCATTAACATGAATGACTACAGACAATTGTAGTGACAACACTAATTCCTAGTGTGCATCCAAAATGGCTCCTTATATATAGTGCACCCATAGGGCTCTGGTCAAGAGAAGTGCACTATAAAGGAATTAGGATGCAATTTGGGACACACCCCTATTCTGTGTATTACTGTGTTTAAAAGATCATAAGAAAATGACAAAAACTAGGGCTGTGTTCCAAATGGTTCCCTTTTATCAGTTACCTCTGGTTAAAAACAGTGCACTCTATAGGGAATAGGGTGCCATTTTAGGACACAACCTTACTTGGTTTAATGGATTCCAGTGGGACGTGGATCTCTGCTAAGGATTCTGGGAGATTGAAACTCTCTGATTTCACTGGAGATCCTGACTCGGTCATTGGCTGACTCTGTGAGTTTGATGGTGATCCTGACATCACAATTGGACGATTCTGAAGGCACGCCCTGATAGGAAGAAGAAGAGATTGAATCGTCACGATAACTATGTCTCTCGCCCTCTTTCTCAATCCATCCATCCATCCATCAATCCATCCCTCACCAGTCTGTTCCATTTGACGAGCCACTGCCGCAACCCCGGGCCACCATTGGGTGGTCTCTCCCTCCACACCCCCACGTGGTCAGGGAATGGTCTCTCCCTGTGTTCTCCTCTCTTCCTCTCATCTGAAATAAGAAGAATAGGCATCTGTGTTGAAGAGGAACAAATCAGTGTAAATATGATCTGGTGTTGTTGTGAACCCCATGGGCCCTGGTCAAAAGTAGTGCACTATGTAGGGAATAGGGTGCCATTCTGGTCAAATCTAGTGTACTATGTAGGGAATAGGGAGCCATTCTGGTCAAATCTAGTGCACTATGTAGGGAATAGTGAGCCATTCTGGTCAAAAGTAGTGCACTATGTAGGGAATAGGGAGCCATTTAGGGCGCACCCAGAGGTAACTGGTACCTGGAGGAGTTCATGGTAGTACGTGCTGCTCTGGCTTTGAGACGATGCTGGTTTATCCAGCCCTGAATAAAGAACACACGTACAGTGGGGCAAAAAAGTATTTAGTCAACCACCAATTGTGCAAGTTCTCCCACTTACAAAGATGAGAGAGGCCTGTAATTTTCATCATAGGTACACTTCAACTATGACAGACAAAATTAGAAAAAGAAATCCAGAAAATCACATTGTAGGATTTTTAATGAATTTATTTGCAAATTATGGTGGAAAATAAGTATTTGGTCAATAACAAAAGTTTATCTCAATACTTTGTTATATACCCTTTGTTGGCAATGACAGAGGTCAAACGTTTTCTGTAAGTCTTCACAAGGTTTTCACACACTGTTGCTGGTATTTTGGCTCATTCCTCCATGCAGATCTCCTCTAGAGCAGTGATGTTTTGGGGCTGTTGCTGGGCAACACGGACTTTCAACTCCCTCCAAAGATTTTCTATGGGGTTGAGATCTGGAGACTGGCTAGGCCACTCCAGGACCTTGAAATGCTTCTTACGAAGCCACTCCTTCGTTGCCCGCGTGGTGTGTTTGGGATCATTGTCATGCTGAAAGACCCAGACACGTTTCATCTTCAATGCCCTTGCTGATGGAAGGAGGTTTTCACTCAAAATCTCACGATACATGGCCCCATTCATTCTTTCCTTTACAAGGATCAGTCGTCCTGGTCCCTTTGCAGAAAAACAGCCCCAAAGCATGATGTTTCCACCCCCATGCTTCACAGTAGGTATGGTGTTCTTTGGATGCAACTCAGCATTCTTTGTCCTCCAAACACGGCGAGTTGAGTTTTTTCATCTGACCATATGACATTCTCCCAATCTTCTTCTGGATCATCCAAATGCTCTCTAGCAAACTTCAGACGGGCCTGGACATGTACTGGCTTAAGCAGGGGGACACGTCTGGCACTGCAGGATTTGAGTCCCTGGCAGCGTAGTGTGTTACTGATGGTAGGCTTTGTTACTTTGGTCCCAGCTCTCTGCAGGTCATTCACTAGGTCCCCCCGTGTGGTTCTGGGATTTTTGCTCACCGTTCTTGTGATAATTTTGACCCCACGGGGTGAGCTCTTGCGTGGCGCCCCAGATCGAGGGATATTATCAGTGGTCTTGTATGTCTTCCATTTCCTAATAATTGCTCCCACAGTTGATTTCTTCAAACCAAGCTGCTTACCTATTGCAGATTCAGTCTTCCCAGCCTGGTGCAGGTCTACAATTTTGTTTCTGGTGTCCTTTGACAGCTCTTTGGTCTTGGCCATAGTGGAGTTTGGAGTGTGACTGTTTGAGGTTGTGGACAGGTGTCTTTATACTGATAACAACTTCAAACAGGTGCCATTAATACAGGTAACGAGTGGAGGACAGAGGAGCCTCTTAAAGAAGAAGTTAAAGGTTTGTGAGAGCCAGAAATATTGCTTGTTTGAAGGTGACCAAATACTTTTGTCCACCATAATTTGCAAATAAATTCATAAAAAAATGTGATTTTCTGGATTTTTTTTCTCATTTTGCCTGTCATAGTTGAAGTGTACCTATGATGAAAACTACAGGCCTCTCTCATCTTTTTAAGTGGGAGAACTTGCACAATTGGTGGCTGACTAAATACTTTTTTGCCCCACCGTATCCCTGTTAACATTAGACACAGAACCTCATCATGAACACCACTACAGTCCAGATACAGGAAGAGAATACTGTTTCACAACACATCTGGATCATAAAGACATCACAGCAGAAACAGAACCTGTACGAACCTGTCGCGTCCAGATCGATTAGAGATAGGGGAGTACTGTTGAGCCGTTGACGGGAGGGAGGAGAGGAAGAGGAGGGAGGAGGGGTGCCAAGCCGAGGCTGGGGGGTAGAGGAGGAGGACAGGAAGGAGGAGACGTGGTGGGGAGGTGAGACGGAGGAAGACATGTCTTTAGAAGGTGGTCTATGTGTCTGTGGAGAGTCCAGGGCTGACAGGTCTATTAGATGGTAACTCTTTATCTCTCTGGGGCTGCTGGGACCTGGGGATGGAGACTATATGAAAATACAACCACTGAGATTCACACTGAAACAACACGTCCTCTATGATGTCACACTACAACAGAACACAGAACACTAGAACACACAGGTAGGTTCTCTGTCCTAGGGATAGAAACAACACTAGAACAGAACACAGAACAGTAGAAAACACAGGTAGGTACTCTGTCCTAGGGATAGAAACAACACTAGAACAGAACACAGAACAGTAGAAAACACAGGTAGGTACTCTGTCCTAGGGATAGAGACAACACTAGAACAGAACACAGAACAGTAGAAAACACAGGTAGGTACTCTGTCCTAGGGATAGAGACAACACTCCACTGACATGACAACACAGAGACATTCAGACTGAAACTCCACTACAACACACACAAGGTTCTCTGCCTAATGGAAAACCTTGGAGGGGGGAGGAACAAACACAAGACAACACACCCTGTTAGTAGACCTTGACAGACAAAAACCACAATGTATGAGTGGTGTAGAGAGGAGCTAGACAGATGTACCGTTGTTTATGGAGCGCTCTCCACCACCTCCTCCTCTCATCCTGTTGCTCTCTCTCCCCCCCATCATGTCTTTATACATGTTGACCACCAGGGTCAGCTCATCATTGGCCCGCAGGATCTGAGCTGGAATGGAAGGAACACAACATGGAAGACAAGAATGAACAGAACATAAAATACAATAAATAGGGCAGCAGGTAGCCTAGCTAGCAGTTAGAGCATTGGGTCAGTAACCAGCAGGTAGCCTAGCTAGCAGTTAGAGCATTGGGTCAGTAACCAGCAGGTAGCCTAGCTAGCAGTTAGAGCATTGGGTCAGTAACCAGCAGGTAGCCTAGCTAGCAGTTAGAGCATTGGGTCAGTAACCAGCAGGTAGCCTAGCTAGCAGTTAGAGCATTGGGTCAGTAACCAGCAGGTAGCCTAGCTAGCAGTTAGAGCATTGGGTCAGTAACCAGCAGGTAGCCTAGCTAGCAGTTAGAGCATTGGGTCAGTAACCAGCAGGTAGCCTAGCTAGCAGTTAGAGCATTGGGTCAGTAACCAGCAGGTAGCCTAGCTAGCAGTTAGAGCATTGGGTCAGTAACCAGCAGGTAGCCTAGCTAGCAGTTAGAGCATTGGGTCAGTAACCAGCAGGTAGCCTAGCTAGCAGTTAGAGCATTGGGTCAGTAACCAGCAGGTAGCCTAGCTAGCAGTTAGAGCATTGGGTCAGTAACCAGCAGGTAGCCTAGCTAGCAGTTAGAGCATTGGGTCAGTAACCAGCAGGTAGCCTAGCTAGCAGTTAGAGCATTGGGTCAGTAACCAGCAGGTAGCCTAGCTAGCAGTTAGAGCATTGGGTCAGTAACCAGCAGGTAGCCTAGCTAGCAGTTAGAGCATTGGGTCAGTAACCAGCAGGTAGCCTAGCTAGCAGTTAGAGCATTGGGTCAGTAACCAGCAGGTAGCCTAGCTAGCAGTTAGAGCATTGGGTCAGTAACCAGCAGGTAGCCTAGCTAGCAGTTAGAGCATTGGGTCAGTAACCAGCAGGTAGCCTAGCTAGCAGTTAGAGCATTGGGTCAGTAACCAGCAGGTAGCCTAGCTAGCAGTTAGAGCATTGGGTCAGTAACCAGCAGGTAGCCTAGCTAGCAGTTAGAGCATTGGGTCAGTAACCAGCAGGTAGCCTAGCTAGCAGTTAGAGCATTGGGTCAGTAACCAGCAGGTAGCCTAGCTAGCAGTTAGAGCATTGGGTCAGTAGCCTAGCTAGCAGTTAGAGCATTGGGTCAGTAACCAGCAGGTAGCCTAGCTAGCAGTTAGAGCATTGGGTCAGTAACCCAGCTAGCAGTTAGAGCATTGGGTCAGTAACCAGCAGGTAAACTAGCTAGCAGTTAGAGCATTGGGTCAGTAACCAGCAGGTAGCCTAGCTAGCAGTTAGAGCATTGGGTCAGTAACCAGCAGGTAGCCTAGCTAGCAGTTAGAGCATTGGGTCAGTAGCCTAGCTAGCAGTTAGAGCATTGGGTCAGTATTGGGTCAGTAGTCTAGCTAGCAGTTAAAGCATTGGGTCAGTAGTCTAGCTAGCAGTTAAAGCATTGGGTCAGTAGTCTAGCTAGCAGTTAGATCATTGGGTCAGTAGCCTAGCTAGCAGTTAGAGCATTGGGTCAGTAGCCTAGCTAGCAGTTAGAGCATTGGGTCAGTAGCCCAGCTAGCAGTTAGAGCATTGGGTCAGTAACCAGCAGGTAGCCTAGCTAGCAGTTAGAGCATTGGGTCAGTAGCCTAGCTAGCAGTTAGAGCATTGGGTCAGTATTGGGTCAGTAGTCTAGCTAGCAGTTAAAGCATTGGGTCAGTAGTCTAGCTAGCAGTTAAAGCATTGGGTCAGTAGTCTAGCTAGCAGTTAGATCATTGGGTCAGTAGCCTAGCTAGCAGTTAGAGCATTGGGTCAGTAGCCTAGCTAGCAGTTAGAGCATTGGGTCAGTAGCCCAGCTAGCAGTTAGAGCATTGGGTCAGTAACCCAGCTAGCAGTTAGAGCATTGGGTCAGTAGTCTAGCTAGCAGTTAGAGCATTGGGTCAGTAGCCTAGCTAGCAGTTAGAGCATTGGGTCAGTAGCCTAGCTAGCAGTTAGAGCATTGGGTCAGTAACCAGCAGGTAGCCTAGCTAGCAGTTAGAGCATTGGGTCAGTAACCTAGCTAGCAGTTAGAGCATTGGGTCAGTAACCCAGTTAGCAGTTAGAGCATTGGGTCAGTAACCAGCAGGTAGCCTAGCTAGCAGTTAGAGCATTGGGTCAGTAACCAGCAGGTAGCCTAGCTAGCAGTTAGAGCATTGGGTCAGTAGCCTAGCTAGCAGTTAGAGCATTGGGTCAGTATTGGGTCAGTAGTCTAGCTAGCAGTTAAAGCATTGGGTCAGTAGTCTAGCTAGCAGTTAAAGCATTGGGTCAGTAGTCTAGCTAGCAGTTAGATCATTGGGTCAGTAGCCCAGCTAGCAGTTAGAGCATTGGGTCAGTAACCCAGCTAGCAGTTAGAGCATTGGGTCAGTAGTCTAGCTAGCAGTTAGAGCATTGGGTCAGTAGCCTAGCTAGCAGTTAGAGCATTGGGTCAGTAGCCTAGCTAGCAGTTAGAGCATTGGGTCAGTAACCAGCAGGTAGCCTAGCTAGCAGTTAGAGCATTGGGTCAGTAACCTAGCTAGCAGTTAGAGCATTGGGTCAGTAACCCAGTTAGCAGTTAGAGCATTGGGTCAGTAGCCTAGCTAGCAGTTAGAGCATTGGGTCAGTAACCCTGCTAGCAGTTAGAGCATTGGGTCAGTAGCCTAGCTAGCAGTTAGAGCATTGGGTCAGTAACCCAGCTAGCAGTTAGAGCATTGGGTCAGTAGCCTAGCTAGCAGTTAGAGCATTGGGTCAGTAACCCAGCTAGCAGTTAGAGCATTGGGTCAGTAACCCAGCTAGCAGTTAGAGCATTGGGTCAGTAGCCTAGCTAGCAGTTAGAGCATTGGGTCAGTAACCCAGCTAGCAGTTAGACGTGAAGAGAAGGACTAAAACATATTAAATCTTCACCCGGTACAGCCAGAAGACTGGCCACCCCACAGAGCCTGGTTCCTCTCTACCCGCTACAGCCAGAAGACTGGCCACCCCCCAGAGCCTGGTTCCTCTCTACCTGGTACAGCCAGAAGACTGGCCACCCCCAGAGCCTGTTCCCCTCTACCTGGTACAGCCAGAAGACTGGCTACCCCCCAGAGCCTGTTCCTCTCTACCTGGTACAGCCAGAAGACTGGCCACCCCCCAGAGCCTGGTTCCTCTCTACCTGGTACAGCAAGAAGACTGGCCACCCCCCAGAGCCTGGTTCCTCTCTAGGTTTCTTCCTAGGTTCTTGCCTTTCTAGGGAGTTTTTCCATGCTACAGCATTGCTTACTCTTTGGGGTTTCATGGCAGAATATCTGTGAAGAACTTTGTGACAACTGCTGATGTAAAAATGTCTTTATAAAATATCTCTGACCAATTAAATGATAAGACAGAACACTCCGACACTCAGAATAGTAATGGTGATTATTGAGTTTTACTGAGGAATCATCTTTGCTAATATGACACGTTCAGTTGTGTGAATAGATCCCAGATTCTATGGATACATAGAGACTAAATGATCAACGTAGATCTGGATACATAAAGACTAAATGATCAACGTAGATCTGGATACATAGAGACTAAATGACCAACGTAGATCTGGATACATAGAGACTAAATGATCAACGTAGATCTGGATACATAGAGACTAAATTATCAACGTAGATCTGGATACATAGAGACTAAATGACCAACATAGATCTGGATACATAGAGACTAAATGACCAACATAGATCTGGATACATAGAGACTAAATGATCAATGTAGATCTGGATACATAAAGACTAAATAATAAACGTAGATAAATTACCTAAAGCTTCGTCATCGTCGACAGTGTCGCTGGCCAATCGGAAAAGGTTGGGTCTGAGCCTATCACAGCTCTCGTAGAGGGCCTACAGGAAGGACAGGATACACAGTCATGTGTTAGTACCGTCTGTGTACAGCACACACGGTATCTGTTTAGTGTACACACACACACACACACACACACACACACACACACACACACACACACACACGGTATCTGTTTAGTAGACGCACAGAGAGAAACAGCCCCATACCTTCAGGTGGTCAGTGTGGTGTGTGGAGGGCCCAGTGAGACCGTGTTGCTGTAGTAACTCTCTCAGCTGTCTGGTTCTGCTAGCGACCTCCTCCAGGGTAGAGACACGTCTAGATACAAGCTCTGCTTTCTGCTGCTCCTACAGACAACAATACAGCAGTCAACCATCACCAACACAGACAGACAGACAGACAGACAGACAGACGCACACACACACACCAACATGCACACGCACACGGTCTCACTTCTTTGATGGTGTTCTTGATCAGTCTGTTGGCTGTCTGCAGATCTTCAGGACTACTGCTCTTCAGGAGTGTGGCTAACAACTGGAAACACACAAACACACATTAAGAGAGATAGGACAAGAAGATCAACTAAAAAAGGCACACACACACACACGCACGCACACACACACACGCACACGCACACACACACACCTTGGCCTTGTCCTCCTGGTTGAACACAGAGTCCTCAGCTCTCTGTGAGGGAGGAGGCATCACAATGGTGTCTGGGAGTTTAGGGTCCTTCTTCACAAGGCCTGAAGAACAGACACGGAGAGACAATGAGTGGTTGTTTCCCCAAACCGCCACCTGATTCTCTTTACAGAGCCCGACCTTTGACCTGGGCCCACATGTTGTAACGGTTCTGTATCATAATGGACCTTGTTTTTTTTTTAAACATGCCTCCTGTAACTAAGCTGTAACAGTTCTAGGGTGCTAGAGTTCTGCGGTATAATGGTTCTGAGCGGTAACAGACCTCGTTTCCTGAGTGATGGGCCTCCTGGTTCTAAGGTATAATGGTTCTGAGCGGTAACAGACCTCGTTTCCTGAGTGATAGGCCTCCTGGTTCTAAGGTGTAATGGTTCTGAGCGGTAACAGACCTCGTTTCCTGAGCGATAGGCCTCCTGGTTCTAAGGTGTAATGGTTCTGAGCGGTAACAGACCTCGTTTCCTGAGTGATAGGCCTCCTGGTTCTAAGGTGCTAGAGTTCTAAGGTATAATGGTTCTGAGCGGTAACAGACCTCGTTTCCTGAGTGATAGGCCTCCTGGTTCTAAGGTGCTAGAGTTCTAAGGTGTAATGGTTCTGAGCGGTAACAGACCTCGTTTCCTGAGTGATAGGCCTCCTGGTTCTAAGGTATAATGGTTCTGAGCGGTAACAGACCTCGTTTCCTGAGTGATAGGCCTCCTGGTTCTAAGGTGTAATGGTTCTGAGCGGTAACAGACCTCGTTTCCTGAGTGATAGGCCTCCTGGTTCTAAGGTATAATGGTTCTGAGCGGTAACAGACCTCGTTTCCTGAGCGATAGGCCTCCTGGTTCTAAGGTGCTAGAGTTCTGAGGTATAATGGTTCTGAGCGGTAACAGACCTCGTTTCCTGAGCGATAGGCCTCCTGGTTCTAAGGTATAATGGTTCTGAGCGGTAACAGACCTCGTTTCCTGAGCGATAGGCCTCCTGGTTCTAAGGTATAATGGTTCTGAGCGGTAACAGACCTCGTTTCCTGAGCGATAGGCCTCCTGGTTCTAAGGTGCTAGAGTTCTGAGGTATAATGGTTCTGAGCGGTAACAGACCTCGTTTCCTGAGCGATAGGCCTCCTGGTTCTAAGGTATAATGGTTCTGAGCGGTAACAGACCTCGTTTCCTGAGCGATAGGCCTCCTGGTTCTAAGGTATAATGGTTCTGAGCGGTAACAGACCTCGTTTCCTGAGCGATAGGCCTCCTGGTTCTAAGGTGCTAGAGTTCTGAGGTATAGCGGTTCTGAGTAGCGGTTCTGAGGCTCTGAGGTGTTGTAATGGACCTTGTTTCTTCAGCATGCGGTAGGCCTCCTGAATCTTGGGTTCTTCTTTCAGCCACAAAGTCCAGCTGTACAGAACCTCCGTCACCCTCAGCTTCACCTCTGCACCACTCCACTGACCCAGGAACTGTTAACACACACACACACACACAGTTTCAGCTTCACCTCCGCACCGCTCCACTGACCCAGGAACTGTTAACACACACACACAGTTTCAGCTTCACCACACAGCTAAACCACACAGAGCTCTACAGTAACCCAGCCTAATCTACAGTAACCCAGCCTAATCTACAGTAACCCAGCCTAAACTACAGTAACCCAGCCTAAACCACACAGATGTCTACAGTAACCCAGCCTAAACCACACAGAGCTCTACAGTAACCCAGCCTAAACCACACAGAGGTCTACAGTAACCCAGCCTAAACCACACAGAGCTCTACAGTAACCCAGCCTAAACCACACAGAGCTCTACAGTAACCCAGCCTAAACCACACAGAGGTCTACAGTAACCCAGCCTAAACTACAGTAACACATCCTAAACCACACAGAGCTCTACAGTAACCCAGCCTAAACCACACAGAGCTCTACAGTAACCCAGCCTAAACCACACAGAGCTCTACAGTAACCCAGCCTAAACCACACAGAGGTCTACAGTAACCCAGCCTAAACCACACAGAGCTCTACAGTAACCCAGCCTAATAGGCTTCCCAATAGGCTTCCATTTGGGATGACCACAGACACATTCCTTACAAAACCTTTGGGGTCATTCATACCTTTGGAGACAGTACTTTGATGAGTTCATTGAGGAAGCGGAACTTTGCCGCCTCACTGTGGAACCTCTTGCCACAGTTGTTCATGCAGGCTTCTAGAACCTGTGGGAAACAGTGATGTCAGAATTCTATAGGTTCTACAGGAAGTGTATCTACACTGTCTAGGAGCCCAAATGGAAAACCTTTTCCCTCCCAGTGATTGGAAGTGAATGAAACTAGTGGAACAGATCCCTTTAGGATCTTACCCCAGACACAGCACAGGAAATACAGTTTAGATTCAACAACCTTAGTTAACCATCAACAGGCATCACATGACCCCACACACACAGCCCTAAACATCAACAATGCCTTGGTCCCAAATGTCACCCTTTTCCGGCTCTGGTCAAAAGTAGTGCACTATATAGGGAATAGGGCTCTGGTCAAAAGTAGTGGACTATATAGGGAATAGGGCTCTGGTCAAAAGTAGTGTACAATATAGGGAATAGGGCTCTGGTCAAAAGTAGTGCACTATATAGGGAATAGGGCTCTGGTCTATAGTAGTGCACTATATAGGGAATAGGGCTCTGGTCAAAAGTAGTGTACTATATAGGGAATAGGGCTCTGGTCTAAAGTAGTGCACTATATAGGGAATAGGGCTCTGGTCAAAAGTAGTGCACTATATAGGGAATAGGGCTCTGGTCTAAAGTAGTGCACTATATAGGGAATAGGGCTCTGGTCTAAAGTAGTGCACTATATAGGGAATAGGGTGCATTTGGTACGTAACAAAGGACTGTGTCACCACATGCTGACACATGAAATTGTTTTGTGATGGTCATACCAAGGATCACTTAGTTATCTGATTTGGAATTTTAAGATCCCTTAAGGTATCAAAGATATATATATATATATAATGTATAGGAAGAAACATTGAATTTGGCATTACTGCTATTAGCCAAAAGAAATGCATTGAATAACAGATTCATTACATGGAACAACAGATTGTCCTTAATTGGAACTCTGGGGGCGGTATTTCATCATTGGATAAAAAAACGTTCCCATTTTAAGCGCGATATTTTGTCACGAAAAGATGCTCGACTATGCATATAATTGACAGCTTTGGAAAGAAAACACTCTGACGTTTCCAAAACTGCAAAGATATTATCTGTGAGTGCCACAGAACTGATGCTACAGTGGAAACCAAGATGACATTTCAAACAGGAAGTGCCCCAGATTTTGAAGGCACTGTGTTCCAATGACTCCTTATATGGCTGTGTACGGGTCACGAATGAGCTTAGACTTTCTGTCGTTTCCCCATAGTGTCGACAGCATTGTGACGTATTTGTAGGCATATCATTGGAAGATTGACCATTTTACACTACATCTACCAGGTGCTCGCTTGGTGTCCTCCGTCGCAATTATTGCGTAATCTCCAGCTGCGTGTATTTTTCCGTTTGCTTCCGAGGAGAAACCCAACTGCCACGAATGATTTATCATCGAATAGATATGTGAAAAACACCTTGAGGATTGATTCTAAACAACGTTTGCCATGTTTCTGTCGATATTATGGAGTTAATTTGGTAAAAAGTTTGGCGTTGTAGTGACTGCATTTTCAGATTTTTTTCTTAGCCAAACATGATGAACAAAACGGAGCGATTTCTCCTACACAAATAATCTTTTTGGAAAAAAATGAACATTTGCTATCTAACTGAGTCTCCTCATTGAAAACATCCGAAGTTCTTCAAAAGTAAATGATTTTATTTGAATGCTTTTCTTGTTGTTGTGAAAATGTTGCCTGCTGAATGCTAGGCTTAATGCTATGCTAGGCTATCAATACTCTTAAACAAATGCTTGTGTAGCTATGGTTGAAAAGCATATTTTGAAAATCTGAGATGACAGTGTTGTTAACAAAAGGCTAAGCTTGTGAGTGAATATATTTATTTCATTTCATTTGCGATTTTCATTAATAGTTAACGTTGCGTTATGGTAATGAGCTTGAGGCTATGATTACACTCCCGGATACAGGATTGCTCGACGCTAGAGATGAATCCTATTAGCCAATAGAAACACATGGAACAACAGATTGTCCTTACTGCTATTAGCCAATAGAAACACATTAAACAACAGATTGTCCTTACTGCTACTAGCCAATAGAAACACATGGAACAACAGATTGTCCTTAATTCTATTAGCCAATAGAAACACATGGAACAACAGATTGTCCTTACTGCTATTAGCCATTAGAAACACATTAAACAACAGATTGTCCTTAATGCCATTAGAAACACATTAAACAACAGATTGTCCTTAATGCCATTAGCCAATAGAAACACATGGAACAACAGATTGTCCTTAATGCCATTAGCCAATAGAAACACATGGAACAACAGATTGTCCTTACTGCTATTAGCCAATAGAAACACATGGAACAACAGATAATCTCCCCAAAACATCTAAAGGCAGTTTGTTCTGAAGTGTCTGTCCTGTATCTGAGACATAAGATCAGGATATTTGTATTTAACATGTATGTATCCCCTTCATCAGGCACTAAACTATCTCCATATATCCTTCCATTCATTAGTTAAACTGGTACAGGGGGACCTTCAGACGAGTCTCGTGGACGTCCTGGAGCAAAACGGACAACGACATCGCGAGAGTCTCATCTTTCATTAGAATGGTCATCATACTGGTGATCAGGCCAAACCGTTCAGATGCTACTGACGTTTTCCTGAGCAGACTGATTTGTGGGACGTCTCCTGGTCTGACAAATAAACGCTCTAGCTCTGTCACCTTTCACCTCAGATGTCTCCTGGTCTCTAACTTAGACAGATGTTGATGGGGATTGTTGTATTAATGTTAATTAGATTTCTGCGGGGGCCCGGAAATTGTAGGCTAAAAACGTGTCTCCCCCTTCACTTACTCTGATGAAGCCCCCCCCCCTTCACCTACTCTGATGAACCCCCCCCCCCCCTTTACCTACTCTGATGAAGTCCCCCCCCTTCACCTACTCTGATGAAGCCCCCCCCCCCCCCCCCTTCACCTACTCTGATGAAGTCCCCCCCCCCTTCACCTACTCTGATGAAGTCCCACCCCCCTTCACCTACTCTGATGAAGTCCCCCCCCTTCACCTACTCTGATGAAGCCCCTCCCCCTTCACCTACCCTGATGAAGCCCCCCCCCTTCACCTACTCCGATGAAGCCCCTCCCCCTTCACTTACTCTGATGAAGCCCCCCCCACCCTTCACCTACTCCGATGAAGCCCCCCCCCCTTCACCTACTCTGATGAAGCCCCCCCCCTTCACCTACTCTGATGAAGCCCCCCCCTCCTTCACCTACTCTGATGAAGGCCCCCCCCTTCACCTACTCTGATGAAGGCCCCCCCCTTCACCTACTCTGATGAAGCCCCCCCTTCACCTACTCTGATGAATCCTCCCCTTCACCTACTCTGATGAAGCCCCCCCCCCTTCACCTACTCTGATGAAGCCCCCCCCCTTCACCTACTCTGATGAAGCCCCCCCCCCTTAACCTACTCTGATGAAGCCCCCCTTCACCTACTCTGATGAAGCCCCCCCCTTCACCTACTCTGATGAAGCCCCCCCTTCACCTACTCTGATGAAGGCCCCCCCCTTCACCTACTCTAATGAAGCCCCCCTTCACCTACTCTGATGAAGCCCCCCTTCACCTACTCTGATGAAGCCCCCCCTTCACCTACTCTGATGAATCCCCCCCTTCACCTACTCTGATGAAGCCCCCCCTTCACCTACTCTGATGAAGACCCCCTTCACCTACTCTGATGAAGCCCCCCCCTTCACCTACTCTGATGAAGCCCCCCCTTCACCTACTCTGATGAAGCCCCCCCTTCACCTACTCTGATGAAGCCCCCCCCCCCTTTACCTACTCTGATGAAGCCCCCCCTTTACCTACTCTGATGAAGCCCCCCCTTCACCTACTCTGATGAATCCCCCCCTTCACCTACTCTGATGAAGCTCCCCCCCTTCATCTACTCTGATGAAGCCCCCCCTTCACCTACTCTGATGCAGACCCCCCCTTCACCTACTCTGATGAATCCCCCCCTTCACCTACTCTGATGAATCCCCCCCTTCACCTACTCTGATGAAGCCCCCCCTTCACCTACTCTGATGAAGCCCCCCCTTCACCTACTCTGATGAATCCCCCCCTTCACCTACTCTGATGAAGCCCCCCCTTCACCTACTCTGATGAAGCCCCCCTCCTTCACCTACTCTGATGAAGCCCCCCCTTCACCTACTCTGATGAAGCCCCCCCCTTCACCTACTCTGATGAAGCCCCCCTCCTTCACCTACTCTGATGAAGCCCCCCCTTCACCTACTCTGATGAAGCCCCCCCCTTCACCTACTCTGATGCAGCCCCCCCCCTTCACCTACTCTGATGAAGCCCCCCCCCCCCTTCACCTACTCTGATGAAGCCCCCCCTTCATCTACTCTGATGAAGCCCCCCCCCCTCACCTACTCTGATGAAGCCCCCCCCTTCACCTACTCTGATGAAGCCCCCCCCCTTCACCTACTCTGATGAAGCCCCTCCTTCATCTACTCTGATGAAGCCCCCCCTTCACCTACTCTGATGAAGCCCCCCCCCTTCACCTACTCTGATGAAGCCCCCCTTCACCTACTCTGATGAAGCCCCCCCCTTCACCTACTCTGATGAAGCCCCCCCCCCCTTCACCTACTCTGATGAAGCCCCCCTTCACCTACTCTGATGAAGGCCCCCCCCCCCTTCACCTACTCTGATGAAGCCCCCCTTCACCTACTCTGATGAAGCCCCCCTTCACCTACTCTGATGAAGCCCCCCCTTCACCTACTCTGATGAAGCCCCCCTTTCACCTACTCTGATTAAGCCCCCCCCCCCTTCACCTACTCTGATGAAGCCCCCCCTTCACCTACTCTGATGAATCCCCCCCTTCACCTACTCTGATGCAGACCCCCCCTTCACCTACTCTGATGAAGCCCCCCCCCCTTCACCTACTCTGATGAAGCCCCCCCTTCACCTACTCTGATGAAGCCCCCCCCTTCACCTACTCTGATGAAGCCCCCCCTTCACCTACTCTGATGAATCCCCCCCTTTACCTACTCTGATGAATCCCCCCCCCTTCACCTACTCTGATGAAGCCCCCCCTTCACCTACTCTGATGAAGCCCCCCCCTTCACCTACTCTGATGCAGCCCCCCCCCTTCACCTACTCTGATGAAGCCCCCCCCCTTCACCTACTCTGATGAAGCCCCCCCTTCATCTACTCTGATGAAGCCCTCCCCCTCACCTACTCTGATGAAGCCCCCCCCTTCACCTACTCTGATGAAGCCCCCCCCTTCACCTACTCTGATGAAGCCCCTCCTTCATCTACTCTGATGAAGCCCCCCCTTCACCTACTCTGATGAAGCCCCCCCCCTTCACCTACTCTGATGAAGCCCCCCCTTCACCTACTCTGATGAAGCCCCCCTTCACCTACTCTGATGAAGCCCCCCCCTTCACCTACTCTGATGAATCCCCCCCTTCACCTACTCTGATGCAGACCCCCCCTTCACCTACTCTGATGAAGCCCCCCCCCTTCACCTACTCTGATGAAGCCCCCCCTTCATCTACTCTGATGAAGCCCCCCCCTTCACCTACTCTGATGAATCCCCCCCTTCACCTACTCTGATGAAGCCCCCCCCCTTCACCTACTCTGATGAAGCCCCCCCCCCCCCCCCCTTCACCTACTCTGATGAAGCCCCCCCCTTCACCTACTCTGATGAATCCCCCCCTTCACCTACTCTGAGGAAGCCCCCCCCTTCACCTACTCTGATGAAGCCCCCCCCCCCCCTTCACCTACTCTGATGAAGTGGATTTAACAAGTGACATCAATAACAGATCATAACAGACAGCCCCAGACAGTGTGTAGACTGAACAGGGTGCATCCATTGACAGACAGCCCCAGACAGTGTGTAGACTGAACAGGGTGCATCCATTGACAGACAGCCCCAGACAGTGTGTAGACTGAACAGTGACCACACTGCTTACCGCGCTACATGTGAGTAGATTAAAGTCGCACTCGTGTCATTCTCCAGGCTCGATTCATTTGTTTAAACCCTGTTCTTCAAGCCTGTTACCAGCCAGGTGAACTGTTGACCCTCATTATGTCCTCTTAAACCAACCACTCTCTCTCTCTCTTTACTCTAGTTTCAGTTCTCTCTCGCTCTCTTTACTCTAGTTCCAGTTCTCTCTCTCTCTCTTTACTCTAGTTCCAGTTCTTTCTCTCTCTCTCTTTACTCTAGTTCCAGTTCTCTCTCTCCCTCTCCCTCCCTCTCTCCCTCCTAGTTCCAGTTCTCTCTCTCTCTTCACTAACTAGCACCGCGTGAAACCCTGGGCGCTCCTTCACGTGACAGAACCCACAAGAACCAAGAGAAGCCACACAAAGCATTTCCTTCATATCTTTCAACCTCTTACTGTGAGGGCCTGAAGGGCCTCTCTCTGCTGAGGAGACTGGATCTTCAACAGTATTGTATAGTTATTACTATAGTATAGTAATATGATGGTGTGTTATCTTACTGTGAGGGCCTGCAGAGCCTCTCTCTGCTGAGGAGACTGGATCTTATGGGCCAGGAGACGAGTGGCAACCTGAGGACTGGGAATAGGAGAGTAGATTTATAAACTAGCAGTGTTTTTCAAAACGAATACTATCTAATACTACATTATATACAACATGAAAGATATCTGGTAAAAAAAACTATCAGAGGGCATTTAGAATCCCTGT